>NW_023306696.1:0-14037 GCF_011077185.1 Oxyura jamaicensis
GGGGGGTAGCAACAGCGGCAGAGCCGCTCGGTTCGGCGGGCGCAGTGGAGCGAAGCGGAGAGGGAGGCTCGAGGGCGGCCCGGGGGTGGGGGGTGGTGGCGGCGGGGGCAGCAGCAGCGGCGGAGCCGAGGGCGTAGGTCGGCACGCCTCTCCTCCCTCTCCCCGTGCATCCAGCGCTGTCAATAAAGAATACTTTGTCACTAAGAAGAAATTTTGACTTCGTTCTTTAAATCAATCTGGCGACCCAGATGGGACACCCTCTCTGCCCGGCTGCAGGACCCGCTGGGAATAGGACTCCCTAGGGTACCCCCGGGATTTCCCGGAGGGACTCCTTGACTCAGCGGATCACTGCGGAGGCAGACAAGGACCCCATCCCTGTAAGTGATGATATTCTTTATTTTGGTTTGTTTGTTTGGTAGACCAGTCATTTGGTGCTGCCTATAAGTCAGAAGGTAAGCTTGTGCAAGGTAGCGTTGGTGTATACTTTTGTGGCTAGCACCTTAAGTATACGTTGGATCTGTGTTGGTGGCATTTAATTGCCGTTGGGAACCTTGGCAAAAGGTTTGCCTTTAAGGTTCATTTGATACCGTGTTACTTATTTTGATTTTCTGACCTACTGAATGCGGAGTTTGACTGTGATTGTTGTTATTGCGATTTTAGCTATATTTTTGGTAATAATAATAGTTTCTTGGTGTTGCTGTAAAAAGATACGTGCTGCATTTTGTAAGCATTAAAGGGTAATCTAAAAGTGTGAATCGGAAAAATGGGAGGAAAACAAAGTGGTGGAATTCTAAAGAAAAGTCCTTTAGGATGTGTTTTAATTCATTGGAAGGATATTGGAGGGTCCGCTGGAGGAACTGTGAATAAGAAAGCATTGAAAAAATATTGTAACCAATGGTGGTCACTATATAAGTTGGAGTATGGGGAAAAATGGCCTTCTAATGGTACTCTGAACTATAGTACCTTGTGGGAAAGGAATTTGCAGGTGGCTTTGTGCTGTTTCCCACGTCCTTGTATTAGAGATAATGAGGAAACAAGCTAGAGACAAGTGCACGGAGAAGCTAGACCAAAGATAAGTTGTTATCGGCGCGTGCTGTAATTAGTTGCCTCTGTGAGAATCTGCAATAAAGGAGGACGATTATACTCGCATCGAGGTTGCATCGTTACTCCGGGTCCATTTCCCTTTCCGACATCTGGTAGCAGGGATGGTTACTCGCCAGACAGTCCAGCTTGACTGAGTTCTCCGAGACTGTGGTAAGCAGCTAGAGGAGGGGATTGGGAAAATTAACGGCTGAGAGGGTTCTGCTTGGCAGACACGGATCAGGGTCGCTCCCTACCTCTCAGGGGAAGCACAGCCATGGAACTGGAGGCTGCTGCATTGTTGCTCGCTGGAATACTCTCTAAGAGAGGTATCGAGACAACGGGAAAGAAACTGATCAAATTGATCAAGTTGGGACAACGATGGGGACATTTTAGAGAGATTGCCTTATTGTTCTCTGTTATGGAATGGCAAGAGTTTGGGAATACTATGTGGGAAAGGACTATAACGGGGGATTCTAAAGATGAAAAGGAGATAAAGACTGTTCGGGAGTTGTGGCGTACAGTGCTAGAGGCATTAAAAGCTACGAAGGTGGAAAGGGAGGTAGCTTGTGCCGCTGCCCAAATGCTAGCCCCGGGGTCAGCCCCCACAAAATCCGGGGACTCTGAAAAACAACCCGGGACCCTTGCACGCATTTTTGGGCTCTCTGCCGTTAAAGGAATGACCGGGGTTCCATGCTCGACGGCCTCTGAGCTCCTATCGCGTACTATCGGTGAGGGGCCGGCGGACGGGCCGCCCCTACACTATGCGGAAGCCCCGCCGGACCCACCATCGAGCCCGGAAAAGGCGGAAGTTGGCGGGGCCAGGTCAAAGCAGAGATGTGAGCCGCTTGCGGAAGTAACACCCAGGGACACCCCGGGGGGATGTCCCGCGCCGCCCACGGGTGAGGGACGAGAGGCGTGCCGACGCCCGTCCTCGGCTCCGCCTCTGTGCCTGCCTTTGCCGCGCTCGACTGACTCCTCTGCTCCGGCAACTCCACCTAGCGACGACCATACAGAACTTCTCCCGGAAAATACGGGAAAGCTGCTGCAAGCAGTCTTGCATCGCCTTGGGGATCTGGACCTGAGGCTAAAGGAGAAGGCGTCAGTAGCTGATCCTTCCCGGATGAGCGAGAAGGAGACCGCTCCTCCATTTCTCCCCGCTGGCCCACCGGCACCAGTTAGACCCATGCGGTGGAGCGGAGTCATAAGGGACGCTATCCTGGAAGGACAATGGAGTGCAGTCTCTAGTATAGCTTGTCCTGTGGTACACGAGAACGGCACGGCAAAGTGGGAGCCACATGATTGGAAGATTTTGCAACAAGCGCGAACCACTATTTCCAATTATGGAGTAAAATCTGAAGCTACTCGACAGATTGTTAGTTGGATATTTTCTGCCGACTTGATGTGTCCCCATGACTGTCAGAACCTAATGAGACTATTGCTCACACCGACACAATTTCTGTTATGGGGATCCTCGTGGGCGCAACGAGCCACCCAAGATGTTGGGAGGTGGCAGTTGGGTGACCCGTTATATGGGGTAACTGCAGACATGCTTCTGGGTGAGGGACGCTTTGTCAGCTTGGAGGTACAATTGACCTTCCCTGCCGTCCTGTTACAACGTTCCGCACAACTTGCGCTGGATGCTTTCCTTAGTTTGCCTGGTTCCTCAATTCCCTCATTTGGGACGGTGATGCAAGGAGCCACTGAGAAATACTCAAACTTTATTGATAGACTGGGAAGCTGTGATGAATCACCCTGACTTAAGTGATGAAAACAAACAACAGATGTTTAAAATACTGGCTTTTGACAACGCCAACAAAGCCACAAAGCAGATCTTAGCCAGTCTGCCGAAAGGGGCCGGGGTAGAAGAAATGTTAACAAGAGTTGAAAGAGCAGAGGCCCAAAAGCACAACCATGCGGTAGCCTTTGCAGTCCAAAGGGCAGTTCGGGATATAGTACAACCCTTGGCGGCTGCTGCCCAATGGCAGCCAACGGCCCCCCCAGGGGGACCTTTCCAAGGAAGGTGTTTTAAATGTGGAGAGTCCGGACACCGTAAGCGCAATTGCCGTGCCGCTGTGTGGTGTGAAAATTGTCAAAGGAATACACACGCAACTGGGGTCTGTGCGGGAAACTGGAGGAAGAGCGCACAGAGGGGCCGCGTGCAGACACAAATCACCTCTCGTGCACCTTGCGCACAGCGAGTCACCTCTCTGGGCGAAGGCCAGGTTTTCTGGAACAACACTGGCCAGCAACCAGGGGGAGCCTTGGAATTGATGTGGAAACTGCAGTAGACGTCACCCTTATTGATACCAACGTCCAAAAAATTCGTAGCAATGCAGTGGGGCCTTTGATTCACCAGGGTAGTAAGATAGGAGGACTTCTTTTGGGCTGCTCCTCCGCGGGAGTCAAGGGACTAATCATACTCCCTGGGGTTATTGACACCGACTACACGGGGCGCATATACATTATGGTCCACACTGTTTGCCCACCTTTGTTCATTCCAAAGGGCAGCCGAATAGCCCAAATAGTGGCCCTGGATAATCCCATAGGTGACCCTCATGGCTCAATAATAGATCGTGGAGACAAAGGTTTTGGATCCACTGGACCCGCAGTGTGTTTTACTACCAGCTTGGATACACGACCCACGCTGGGTCTCACCATTTCCCAAGGGGAAGAGTCAAGCTGGATTTTTGCCATGCTAGACACCGGGGCCGACGTCACCATTGTAAGTAAGTCCGTGTGGCCCACGCGTTGGCCTGTGGAATTGCCAATCTCATCGATAGCAGGGGTCAGAGGACATTCCACTCCTTATATGAGCCGTTATCCGGTCCAACTACGATTCCCGGAGGGACAACTAGTGAATCAAGGTATACGTGATGCCGCTGCCTGGGACATTGGAAGCCTTGATTGGCCGAGATGTCCTCAGCCAGATTGGAGCTGTTCTGGCTACGAACCCTTTTTAGTAATGGGCACTGGGGAGCAGTCGCCCAACCCACCGTTAATATGGATCACCGATGAGCCTGTGTGGGTTGACCAGTGGCCCATGACTGATGAGCGGCTGCAGGTAGCAAAGCAATTGGTGGCCAAACAGCTTGCGGCCGGACACATCAAAACCTCCATTAGTCCATGGAATACTCCTATCTTTGTAATCCCGAAAAAGAGTGGAAAATGGCACCTCTTACATGATTTGCGAAAGGTAAATGAACAGATGCAACCAATGGGAGCCCTGCAGCCCGGAATTCCTTCTCTGGCTATGTTGCCCGATGGATGGCACATACTTATTGTGGACTTAAAGGACTGTTTCTTTACTATTCCTTTGCATCCTCAAGATACGCAGAGATTTGCCTTCTCCGTACCAGCAATTAACAAAGCGGCGCCTGCCAATCGCTATGAATGGGTAGTCTTGCCGCAGGGCATGAAAAACTCACCTACTTTGTGTCAATTATACGTGGACTGGGCATTGCAGCGGCTCAGGAAACAATGGCCTGGCACAATAATTTACCATTATATGGATGATATTCTCTTTTGTCAGCAAGAGCCATTTACGGAGGGCTCATTGAAACAGGTAGTTGACGCTCTATCTAATAAAGGCCTTGTAATAGCCCCCGAGAAGGTGCAACGCACAGCCCCGTGGAAATATCTTGGGTGGTCTATAGCAGATGCAAAGATTCGCCCACAGAAGACAGAGCTAGCGACCAAATTACGCACATTAACTGACGTGCAAACGTTGTTAGGAGACATCCAATGGGTGCGCAATTGTGTTGGTATCTCCAATACGGACATTGCGCCTCTGACTGCACTTCTGCGAGGACGCCATCCAGCTGAGGCGATTACCTTGTCCGCAGCACAACAGACTGCATTGCACCGAATCATACGGAAGTTACAAGAGGTGTGGATGAGTCGACGCCTCTTGGAACTGCCTATTTCTCTATTATTGTGCAACGCTGAAGACTCACCTTATGCAGTCATCTGCCAATGGCAAAACAAAAAGGGGGGACCATCTTCCTTCTCCTCCTCTAGCTGTGACATTGATAAATGTGATGGGGATGGGGATGTTTTTAGAATTTTAGAGTGGGTGTTTCTAAGTGTACAACCAAAAGCTAGCATTCAGACACGGCCAGAAGCAGTGGGGAGAATTGATAAGGAAAGGCAGAGCAAGAATTGTAGAAATGAGTGGACAAGAGCCCGATGATATTAGTATACCTGTTAACAAAGTCGATCTAGAGTGGTGGTTGTGAAACGCAACCCCCATACAGGAAGCCTTGTGGAGTTACGGGGGGAATGTGCACTTGCGAAAGCCAAAGGGAAGGATATGGCAGGTTCTGAAACGTAATCAATGGGTGGAAAAAACTAAGGTTCAAAAGAACCCTTTGGTCTATGGCCTTACGGTGTATACCGATGCAGGACAGCGCTTGCGGCGAGCGGTCTGTGTCTGGCGAGAAAAGGGCCAGTGGTGTAATCATGTTATAGAAAGACAGGTCCAAGACTCTCTTCAAACCTTGGAACTGACTGCGGTGGCTTGGGCCTTGAATAATTGGCTGAATAGTCCATTGAATGTTGTGACATTCATTATATGTCGCTGGAATAGTGCCACGCCTGGAAGACGCCTTGCTTAGGGAGACAGCTAACCCTCAATTAAGGGGGCTATTCATCCAATTAAGGTCCACACTCTCGCAGCGAACTAAGGCTTGTTGTGTTATACATGTGCGAAGTCACCAGTGGAATATCAGTTTGGGGCAGGGTAATCAGCTGGCTGATAGCCTGGTCAGTCCAGTGTGCCAGGTACCCCCAATGGACAAATTTCAACAGGCTAGACAAAGCCATGATACCTTCCACCAGAATGCCAAAGGCCTAAGGAGGCAATTTGAGTTGACAGAAAGCGAAGCTTGATCTATAGTTCAGGCTTGTCCAAAATGTGGAAACCACGGGCCGGGAATAGGACAAGGAGTTAACCCTAAAGGATTAAAGGCACTAGAGTTGTGGCAAATGGATGTCACACATGTTCCTGAATTCGGTAGGTTACAGTATGTGCATGTAACAGTTGACACCTTTTCAAAAATGATATGGGCAACCGCGTTGCCGGGTGAAAAGGCGCATCATGTGTGTAAATATCTACTCGCTTGTTTCGCAGTGTTAGGGGTCCCTGAGCAGATTAAGACAGACAACGGGCCTGCGTACATTAGTCAGAAAGTCAGGACATTTATGTTAAAATGGGGTGTCAAACATGTGACAGGGATTCCACACTCACCGACAGGGCAAGGACTCGTAGAGCGTACTCATCAAGTCCTAAAGGACTATCTGAATAAGCAAAGGGGAGTGAAAACAGCAGCAACAACTGTACCGAGCACTGTTTACCTTGAATTATCTGTGTCTGATGGGTGATCGAGAAGAACCGCCCGTGATGATACACCACCAGAATCTCAAGTTCAATAGAGCGACGACCCTACCACAACTTAAAGTGATATACAGGGATCCGGCCACCGGGATCTGGGAGGGGCCTGGGTCGGTCATTTTTAATGGTCGAGGGTATATGTTTATCTCCTCAGATTGCGGACTGCTGTGGGTGCCCAGTCGAGCAGTGAAGCCCGTGCTGGGTCACCAAGACCAGTCCGGCAATCAAGACGATCAGAGTTCTGATTCTGGAGACAGTAATCCCAACAATGATGGCCCTCCATCACATTGAGGTTAGGGGAGATATGTAGGTTAGCTAGGCAAGTAAGACGGAGCAGTCTGCGTCTCGCTTACCGCTAATTTAAAAAATAAATAAATAAATAAATAAATAAATACAGGTCTTTGGAAGGGACCGAGCCTCTAATACCCTGGGGTCGAGGGCATGTTTGTGTCTCCACAGGTCACGGACCAAGATGGGTACCAGCAAGGGGGCTGGCTTCCTCCTCACGATTGTTGCCGTCATCGGCTATTGCCAGTCCTGGGTCTCCATCCAACTATGCCGTAACATCGTGGTCACCCTCGCCACCATGACTGGACAAGAAGCGATGTGCCTGTTCCTGGCTAGTGCTAACGGCCCGCTCACGACATGTCTGGTGGGGATTCTGGCAGATAACAAAGACTGGACTGTCCACTTGCCGTGAGCGTCTCCAGAGCCACAGGAATTAGATATCCTGGGAAGTGTAACAGCCACATCATGTGTAAGGTTCAATTACATGGGCAAAAACCAAACCATGAAACAAAATGTCAATGTCACACTCACTCCTTATCGCAATGCATCTCTTTGGTGTAATTATACAAAACTATAATAGCATCGTTCCTTGTGCCAGGAGCAGCTCTGCTCGGCTGTGGGATCGACTGTGGAACGGACGCCCCTAGGTGCACCCCGAGCATTTTCCTCGGAGGAGTCTCCACTCTCAGCCGCTCACCACGGGAGTAGACATGGACCTCCTGAAGCCGCGGACAAATTATTTTAAGTGATCTTTTCTTGTGGTATGAATGAAAAGTGCAAGAGGCCTCTTTGTGTGAGTGTGTGATTGTGCTGTGTGAGTGAGAAACAGCATCACGGCGAAGCACTATCCCTAGTGCTTAGTGGTTTGTTGATTGATGTAGATTCTAGTAGGCACGCTACTTTACAATCATAATTTGTATGTGATTTTCACCCTGTTGCTTATTGTAATGTTTGCAGTGTATGATAGAAAAATATATAGAAAGCATTTGGTTGATTGTAAATAAAAAGGGGGAATTGTGGGAAAGGAATTTGCAGGTGGCTTTGCGCTGTTTCCCACGTCCTTGTATTAGAGATAATGAGGAAACAAGCTAGAGACAAGTGCACGGAGAAGCTAGACCAATTATAAGTTGTTATCGGCGGGTGCTGTAGTTAGTTGTCTATATATACTTTGTGAGAACCTGCAATAAAGGAGGTCGCATTGAGGTTGCATCGTTACTCGGGTCCGTTTCCCTTTCCGACAGTACCTTGTTACAGTTAATGTTGTTTTTAAGGAGAGAAGGGAAATGGGATGAAATGTTGTATACTGATATGTTGTTTCAGCATCTTGGAGGGAAAAGGTATGGAATTAAGTTGGCTCCTGACTGAGCCGTTGGTACTGGCATTAGAAAAGTACAGGCTGGAGAAAGATAAAGGAAGTGTTAAAAGGGTTGTTGGAGGTGTTAAAGGTGTGGCATGTAGTATTTGATAAAGCTGTTTGAAGTTGAATGAGCAGGGAAAGAGGATGCAGGAATGTTAATAGTTCTGCCTCAACTCAAGGCAGAGATCTTAAAATCACAGAGGGTGAGAGCCCTCTGGGGCAGAGGGACCATGATGGGTCCGAAAGAGTTGTCATGGAAACAGAAAAGCAGCTAAATCTTAAAACAACCTGAGTTCATGTGTGAGTTCAGATTGCTAATGGGACTGCTCAGGGAACTTTCAACGATTGTATTCCCCTGACTGACCCCTCCCAATTGAGACCCTAATCAGCCCGGAAATTATGAACTGCTATACCGAAATCTGGTTAAATTGGGAATTGAGAATTTGTTCCAACAAGTTCCAAAAGAAACCCCTATGGAATTTTTGAACCAACTTTTGAAATGCAATGAAGGAGAAAAAAAAAAAAAAAATTGGACGTGGCTTCAGAAAACAGAGGCAATTGGCTAGCCTCTTTCTAGGGCAATTGGCCTCCTGATATCAGAAATAAATTGTCTTAGGCTGCAGGATAAACTTACAACAGTCAGGAATAATGGGGACTTGGGGCACCTACCCTAGCAGGTCCACTGGTTGAAATAAAGCTAGGGAATGAAGAGAGAGGCTTGAATTTTTGTTGGTTAAAGGAGCTTCTTTCATTGTTAATTAGTCTGTAAAGGTAATAGGAGCAACTGGCCAACAGGAAAAAGTGTTTTTGGTTTTTTTTTTGCAATGCTTGAACTATAAACTGGGGAAACAAATAGGGATACATAGGTTTTTATGTCTACCTGGATCTCCAAAATCTCTATTAGGTCGAGATTTGTTAGAACAATTAGAAGCAGAAATTATCTTTGAAAAAGGGAAAATGGAATTAAAGATAGGAGAAGAACAACTAATAAATGTGTTGAGCTTGGCACTAACACAAACTGACTCTAAAAGTGAAATACCCTCAGAGATCACAGATCAAGTGTATCCAGGAGTTTGGACCACCGAAGTCCCTGGAAGAGCTAAAAATGTGACCCCAATAATTATTAAATTAAAGCCAGGTGACAAACCTGTAAAGGTTAAGCAATATCCTTTGAGGATAGAAGATAGGAAAGGAATTAAAGAGATAATTGATACATTTCTACAGTATGGATTATTAGTTGAATGTGAATCCGAATACAATACACCCGTATTGCCAATCAAAAAGGCAGATGGAAAAAGCTATAGGCTAGTTCAGGATTTGAGGGCCATAAATAAAATCACCGAGGATATACATCCAGTAGTGGCAAACCCTTATACTTTGCTGACTAAATTAAAGAACAGTCAAGTTTGGTTTACCGTACTGGATTTAAAGGATGCCTTCTTCTGCTTGGCCTTAGCCACAGAAAGCCAAAACTTATTAGCCTTGGAATGGGAAAACCCTGACTCAGGTAGAAAGATGCAGCTTACGTGGACAGTATTACCTCAAGGATTCAAGAATAGCCCCACCATTTTTGGAAACCGATTAGCAAAGGAACTTGAGACTTGGAAACCTCCAGACACTGAAGGGACTTTGCTGTAATACGTGGATGATCTATTGATAGCCACTGAGACTAAAGAAGGTTGTGTTCAATGGACTGTCAGTCTCCTTAATTTTCTGGGTTTAAATGGATATTGAGTCTCCCAACAGAAAGCCCAGCTGGTTCAGCAATGTGTGACCTATCTGGGATTTGAAATTTCGGGAGGACAATGAGAGCTGGGAACTGAACACAAGGAAGCCATTTGTCGAACTCCGGAACCACAAACGATAAAAGAACTGCGAACCTTTCTGGGAATGACAGGTTGGTGTCGCCTTTGGATTTATAATTATGGACTGATGGTGAAGCCTCTATATGACTAGATAAAAGGTAACCAGTCAAAATTGGTTTGGACTGGAGAAGTGCGAACAGCTTTTAAGAGACTTAAACTTGAATTGATACGTGCTCCGGCCTTGGGAGTGCTGGACCTGTCGAAATCTTTTTGGTTATTTTCACATGAGAGACAAGGGATGGCTTTGGGAGTATTAGCACAAAAGCTGGGTCCCTATAAACGAGTAGTAGCTTACTTCTCTAAACAACTGGATGAAGTAAGTAAAGGATGGCCTGGATGTCTTCGGGCGGTGGCAGCAGTCGTTATCAATATACAGGAGGCTCGGAAGCTTACAATGGGACAGAAAATGACAGTGCTAGTTTCCCATACAGTCTCAACAGTTTTCGAACAAAAGGGAGGTCATTGGCTCTTGCCGCAGAGATTTTAAAATACCAAGCAATACTAGTAGAACAAGATGATGTGGAAATTGTGGTCACTAACATTGTGAATCCAGCCTCTTTCCTTAGTGGAACTCAGGATGAACTAATAACACATGACTGTATAGAAACAATGGAGACCGTGTATTCCAGTCGACCTCATCTTAAGGAAGAACCTTTAGAAGATGCTGACGACTCTTGGTATACTGATGGAAGCAGCTTTGTGAAACAAGGACAACGTAAGGCAGGGTATGCCGTTACAACCACTCAGCAGGTAATCGAGTCTAAACTATTACCTCCTGGGACGTCCGCCCAGAAAGCAGAGATAATTGCTCTTACGCGAGCACTGGAACTAGCAGCAGGAAGGAAAATAAGTATTTGGACAGATTCTAAATATGCATTCGGTGTGGTGCATGCTCATGGAGTGATTTGGAAAGAACTTGGATTGCTGACCACTCAGGGAAAACAGATAAAACATGCTGAAGAAATTTTAAAATTGTTAGAGGTGGTAAAACAACCAGAAAAGGTAGCTACCATGCATTGTCAGGGACACCAAAAGGGGAACGCCGATTTTGAAATTGGAAATCGATTGGCAGATCAAGAGGCTAAGCAGGTAGCTGGATTAACTGAATGAAGGCATTATCTTTGATACCAGACGGTAAAGTTCAAACTATATATACATAAACCAAAAGCCAAATTATACAAAAGAAGACTTAAAATTAATTGAAGATTTGAAAGGTAAAATGAAACCAGATGGATGGGTATATTTAAAAGATAACTGAGTAGTAATACCCTCTAATTTGATATGGCTCACAGTTCTTACAGAACACAATAAAACACACTGGGGGGCTGACACATTGCATAAGAGCCTGAGTCAGACATTAGTGGGATGAAATTTATATACAACGATAAAACAAGTAACTCAACAATGTAGCATTTGTTTACACAACAACCCCAATACTAAGAATAAAATAAAATTTGGAATAATTGGTAAAGGAAATTATCTGGGACAACAGTGGCAAATTGATTTTTCAGAACTTCCTAGAAAAGGGGGGTATCGTTATTTATTGGTTCTGACTGACACGTTTTCAGGATGGCACGAAGCCTTTCCCTGTCGAGCAAACAAAGCAAGATAAGTGGTTAAAGTCTTGTTAAATGAAATAATACCACGCTTTGGGATTCCAGTAGCAATGTCCTCTGATAGAGGTTCACATTTTTGTGCGCAAGTGGTACAACAGATAAGTAAGATTCTAAAGATAGATTGGCAACTACATACTCCTTATAGACCGCAGGCAAGTGGACAAGTAGAAAAAATGAACCATTTAATTAAACAACAAATAGCTAAAATCGGACAAGAAGCTAATTTGTCATGGCCTCAATCCCTTCCTTTAGCATTACTTAGAATTAGAGTTAAACCTAGAGTAAAGGAGAATTTGAGTCCCGTTGAAATCTTATATGGGAGGCCGTATCAATTTCTATTTAGTGGAGAGGATCTAATGCAGTTAGGATCAGATTATTTATATGCTTATATAACTGAACTTCAGAAACAATTAAATAAAGTACATAAATTGATTTTAGGGACCAGGGCTAGAGGGCTGGATCAACCAATCCACCCATTTAAGCCCGGGGATTATGTATATATAAAGATTTTTTCAGGACAACCCCTAGAAGAAAGATGGATCGGACCATATCAGGTGTTGTTGATGCATACTGCTATCAAGATTAAAGAACAAGCTGCTTGGATCCACTATTCGAGAGTGAAGAGAGCTCCTGGAAAATCATGGACTGCTACCCCAATAGGATCTACCAAATTAGGGCTCTTCAGGTCATAACTGTAATGGGGTGGCTACCTAATTTATACTTGACTTTATGGGATAAAAACGCACATTTATCTCTGGTACAAGGAGTTTATCATGCCCTGGGTAAAACAAATTGCTGGATCTGTACACATATGCCAGAACACGGAGATAAAGGCATATCTCTAATCGGAATTCCCCTGCCTAGGAATAAATCCTGGGAAAACTTATGGAGAAATACCTCTTGGGGTATTGAAGGTGATGAGATTCTGAAATTAGAAATAAATAGTCCTAAGGTACAAGAGTCATATTATACTTGCGTTCAGAGATGTAACCCACCCAAAGGACAAGGGAAAATTGATTGTAACCCCATAACATATGTGGGAAACCAGTTGTGTTGTAACACCACTTTATCTATTGGTACCTCAATTTTTGTTAACTCTACGGCTTGGCCAGTGCCAGAGGGAAGAGGATGGTACTGGCTGTGTAATGATACAGCTCGGAAGGTTTTACCAAAAAACTGGATGGGAACTTGTACCTTGGGAGCAGTAGTCCCTAATATGACGATACATGATTCTTTGTCATGGGGGTATTTGAGAAATCATATTCGGAGGATTGGATGGGAAATCAAAAATCCCTTAGTAGAAAGACCTACTGCTTTCCATAGTTTTGCCTGTTGGTTTATCCCATGGTTAGGAGTGAATTGGAAAAAAACAATAGTCAACATATCTGCAGTAATAGAAAAATTAGAAAATAGGACAATTGATGTTATGAAAGCTCAACAGCAAGAAATATCTAGCTTATCACAAGTGGTGTTACAAAACAGAATGGCTTTAGACTTGTTGTTGGCTGCCCGAGGAGGGGTATGTACAATTGTTAATACTAGTTGTTGTGTGTATGTGGATCAAAGTGGGAGAATTTCCACTGACCTAGAGGAAATATGGAAACAGACTAAAATATTACATGAAGTCACCAAAGATGATCTCTCATGGAGTTTTGAAGAAATGTGGAACAAAGTAACTTCTTGGCTACCTAATATACAGTGGCTGAAACAGCTTTTATTATTACGATTGCTTTTGTGATATTGGGAATATTTGTATGTATATTGTTTAAGTGTTTGTTTTGTTGTATTACAAAAGATGGGTACATTTAATGCAAAGGAATTTGCGTGCATCAAGAAAAGGGGGGAATGAAACAAGCAAGCAATTAGTAAATATAAAAGGATGATTAGCTAGCTAGGCAGTAGGATGAAGCATTATCTAGGTATTAAGAATAGATTAGTTACTCAATATTATCTGTTAGTCAAGGAAGAAGTAGTCTGAGTCTGTAAGATATACTATCAGGAGCCAAGAGGTGAAGAATAGGTGAAAACTAAGTAACAAAAACTTGCCAGACATCCCGTCTAGGGCAGGAAACAGATGGACAATAAGTACACAAATTATCTCAGACTGATAAGGACATTGCAAACTTGCAAAATCGCTACATTCTAGATAAAGGGTGAAAAGTATACTATGAGGAAGACATACGGCCTTCCTCCCAAGGACCACTGCCCATGTCCTTAAGACCCCTGCCCACAATTCTTGGAAGAATCTGCGCAAGTGCAAAGGACTGATAAGCTAATTAGCATAAGAAGCATGAGTAGGCGGGTTTAGGTAATGAATATGTATATACGTTAATTGAATATTCGTTGTTCTGCTGTATAAATATGAGATAGTTTGTCACTTTGGGTATGCACGTGTGAAATGTGTTTATTTGATTCGTGTCAGTATGGAACAATGCTAGG
>NW_023306697.1:0-7694 GCF_011077185.1 Oxyura jamaicensis
TAGTCAAGGAAGAAGTAGTCTGAGTCTGTAAGATATACTATCAGGAGCCAAGAGGTGAAGAATAGGTGAAAACTAAGTAACAAAAGCTTGCCAGACATCCCGTCTCGGGCAGGAAACAGATGGACAACAAGGACACAAATTAGCTCAGACTGATAAGGACATTGCAAACTTGCGAAATCACTGCATTCCAGATAAAGGGTGAGAAGTATACTATGAGGAAGACATATGGCCTTCCTCCCAGAGACCACTGCCCATGTCCTTAAGACCCCTGCCCACAATTCTTGGAAGAATCTGCGCAAGTGCAAAGGACTGATAAGCTAATTAGCATAAGAAGCGTGAGTAGGCAGGTTTAGGTGATGAATATGCATAGGCATTAATTGAATATTCGTTGTTCTGCTGTATAAATCTGAGATAGTTTGTCACTTGGGTTATGCATGTTAGGTGGAAGGATCCCGCATGCATCCAGCGCTGTCAATAAAGAATACTTCGTCTCTAAGAAGAAATTTTGACTTCGTTCTTTAAATCAATACAAGGAATGCAAATATCTGTGGTACCTGTTGACCCAGAACCAGGGTAAGGGAAAACCCATTCCCTGATGATAATAAAAACAAAAGAGGATCCAAAATTGGTACCAATTTGGCAAGTATTGACTCGATTGAATAATAATAATAAAAAAACACGAATCAATACCATGAAAAAAAAAGAAATGGGGGATTGTGAAATGTGTTTATTTGATTCGTGTCAGTATGAAACAATGCTAGGGCCGCATGATGAAATATAAGCTCCTATTTAAGAAAAACAGAGGGATTAGTGTACATAGTTCTTGTATCTTGCAAAGGAAGGGTCCAGCAATTTGTGTAAATAGGGGGTTTGAAGGGCGAACATTGAGACTCAGGTCTGGGAGATAAGAGGACCAAGGAGTTTTTTTTAGGAAACTGCAGACTTTTGCATGGGACGCTGCGCAAGCCTCTGATAACTGATTTGAAGAACGAAGTCAAAATTTCTTCTTAGTGACGAAATATTCTTTATTGACAGCGCTGGATGCACAGGGGATCCTTCCACCTAACGTGCATACCCAAAGTGACAAACTATCTCAGATTTATACAGCAGAACTACAAATATTCAATTAACGCCTATACATCTTCATTACCTAAACCCGCCTACTCATGCTTCTTATGCTAATTAGCTTATCAGTCCTTTGCACTTGCGCAGATTCTTCCAAGAATTGTGGGCAGGGGTCTTAAGGACATGGGCAGTGGTCTTTGGGAGGAAGGCCTTATGTCTTCCTCATAGTATACTTTTCACCCTTTATCTAGAATGTAGTGATTTTGCAAGTTTGCAATGTCCTTATCAGTCTGAGCTAATTTGTGTCCTTGTTGTCCATCTGTTTCCTGCCCGAGATGGGATGTCTGGCAACTTTTTGTTACTTAGTTTTCACCTATTCTTCACCTCTTGTCTCCTGATAGTATATCTTACAGACTCAGACTACTTCTTCCTTGACTAACAGGTAATATTGAGTAACTAATCTATTCTATTCTTAATACCTAGGTAATGATTCATCCTACTGCCTAGCTAGCTAATCATCCTTTTATATTTACTAATTGCTTGCTTGTTTCATTCCCCCCTTTTCTTGATGCATGCAAATTCCTTTGCATTAAATGTACCCATCTTTCGTAATACAACGAAACAAACACTTGAACAATATACATACAAATATCACAATATCACAAAAGCAATTGTAATAATAAAAACCTGTTTCTGCCACTGTATATTAGGTAGCCAAGAAGTTACTTTGTTCCACATTTCTTCAAAACTCCATGAGAGATCGTCTTTGGTGACTTCATGTAATATTTTAGTCTGTTTCCATATTTCCTCTAGGTCAGTGGAAATTTTCCCACTTTGATCCACATACACACAACAACTAGTATTAACAATTGTACATTCTCCTCCTCGAGCAGCCAGCAACAAGTCTAAGGCCATTCTGTTTTGTAACACTACTTTTGATAAGCTAGATATGTCTTGCTGTTGAGCTTTCATAACATCAACTGTCCTATTTTCTAATTTTTCTATTACTGCAGATATATTGACTATTGTTTTTTCCAACTCACTCACCCCTAACCATGGGATAAACCAACAAGCAAAACTATGGAAAGCAGTAGGCCTTTCTACTAAGGGATTTTTGATTTCCCATCCAATTCTCCAAATATGATTTCTCAGATACCCCCGTGACAAAGAATCATGTATCATCATATTAGGAACTACTGCTCCCAAGGTACAAGTTCCCATCCAGTGTTTGGTAAAACCTTTCGAGCTGTATCATTACACAGCCAATACCATCCTCTTCCCTCTGGTACTGGCCAAGCCGTAGAGTTAACAAAAATTGAGGTACCAATAGATAAAGTGGTGTTACAAGATGACTGGTTTCCTACATATGTTATGGGGTTACAATCAATTTTCCCTTGTCCTTTGGGTGGGTTACATCTCTGAACGCAAGTGTAATATGACTCTTGTACCTTAGGACTATTTATTTCTAATTTCAGAATCTCATCACCTTCAATACCCCAAGAGGTATTCCTCCATAAGTTTTCCCAGGATTTTTTCCTAGGTAGGGGAATTCCTATTAGAGATATGCCTTTATCTCCGTGTTCTGGCATATGTGTACATATCCTGCAATTTGTTTTACCCAGGGCATGAGAAACTCCTTGTACCAGAGATAAATGTGCATTTTTATCCCATAAAGTCAAGTATAAATTAGGTAGCCACCCCATTATAATTGAAGAGCTGTAATTTGGTAGATCCTATTGGGGTAGCAGTCCATGATATTCCAGGAGCTCTCTTCACTCTCGAATAGTGGATCCAAGCAGCTTGTTCTTTAATCTTGATAGCAGTATGCGTCGTCAACAACACCTGATATGGTCCAGTCCATCTTTCTTCTAGGGGTTGTCCTGAAAAAGTCTTGATATATACATAATCCCCGAGCTTAAAGGGGTGGATTGGTTGATCCAGCCCTCTAGCCCTGGTCCCTAAAATCAATTTATGTACTTTATTTATTTTTTTCTGAAGTTCAGTTATATAAACATATAAATATTCTGATCCTAACTGCGTTAGATCCTCTCCACTAAATAGAAATTGATACGGCCTCCCATATAAGATTTCAAAGGGACTCAAATTCTCCTTTACTCTAGGTTTAACTCTAATTCTAAGTAATGCTAAAGGAAGGGATTGAGGCCATGACAAATTAGCTTCTTGTCCGATTTTAGCTATTTGTTGTTTAATTAAATGGTTCATTTTTTTCTACTTGTCCACTTGCCTGCGGTCTATAAGGAGTATGTAGTTGCCAATCTATCTTTAGAATCTTACTTATCTGTTGTACCACTTGCACATAAAAATGTGAACCTCTATCAGAGGACATTGCTACTGGAATTATTTCATTTAACAAGACTTTAACCACTTCTCTTGCTTTGTTTGTTCGACAGGGAAAGGCTTTGGGCCATCCTGAAAACGTGTCGGTCAGAACCAATAAATAACGATACCCCCCTTTTTTTAGGGAGTTCTGAAAAATCAATTTGCCACTGTTGTCCCAGATAATTTCCTTTACCAATTATTCCAAATTTTAATTTTATTCTTAGTATTGGGGTTGTTATGTAAACAAATGCTATATTGTTGAGTTACTTGTTTTATCGTTGTATATAAATTTTGTCCCACTAATGTTTGACTCAGGCTCTTATGCAATGTGTCAGCCCCCCAGTGTGTTTTATTGTGTTCTGTAAGAACTGTGAGCCATATCAAATTAGAGGGTATTACTACTCGGTTATCTTTTAAATATACCCATCCATCTGTTTTCATTTTACCTTTCAAATCTTCAATTAATTTTAAGTATTCTTTTGTATAATTTGGCTTTTGGTTTATGTATATAGTTTGAACTTTACCGTCTGGTATCAAAGATGATGCCTTCACATCAGTTAATCCAGCTACCTGCTTAGCCTCTTGATCTGCCAATTGATTTCCAATTTCAAAATCGGCGTTCCCCTTTTGGTGTCCCCGACAATGCATGATAGCTACCTTTTCTGGTTGTTTTACTGCCTCTAACAATTTTAAAATTTCTTCAGCATGTTTTATCTGTTTTCCTTCAGCAGTCAGCAATCCACGTTCTTTCCAAATCGCTCCATGAGCATGCACCACACCAAATGCATATTTAGAATCGGTCCAATTATTTATTTTCCTTCCTGCTGCTAGTTCCAGTGCTCGCGTAAAAGCAATTATCTCTGCTTTCTGGGTGGACGTCCCAGGAGGTAATGGTTTAGACTCAATTACCTGCTGAGTGGTTGTAATGGCATACCCTGCCTTACGTTGTCCTTGTTTCACAAAGCTGCTTCCATCAGTATGCCAAGATTCGTCAGCATCTTCTAAAGGTTCTTCCTTAAGATCAGGTTGACTGTCATTCCCAGAAAGGTTCGCAGTTCTTTTATCATTTGTGGTTCTGGAGTTCGACAAATGGCTTCCTTGCATTCAGTTCCCAGCTCTCGTTGTCCTCCTGAAGTTTCGAATGCCAGATAGGTCACACATTGCTGAACCAGCTGGGCTTTCTGTTGGGAGACTCGATATCCATTTAAACCCAGAAAATTAAGGAGACTGACAGTCCATTGAACACAACCTTCTTTAGTCTCAGTGACTACCAATAGATCATCCACGTATTGTAACAAAGTCCCTTCAGTGTCCGGAGGTTTTCAAGTCTCAAGTTCCTTTGCTAATCGGTTTCCAAAAATGGTGGGGCTATTCTTGAATCCTTGAGGTAATACCGTCCACATAAGCTGCGTCTTTCTACCCGAGTCGTGGTTTTCCCATTCAAAGGCAAATAGGTTTTGGCTTTCTGTGGCTAAGGCTAGGCAGAAGAAGGCATCTTTTAAATCTAGTACGGTAAACCAAACTTGACTATTCTTTAATTTAGTCAGCAAAGTATAAGGGTTTGCCACTACTGGATGTATATCTTTGGTGATTTCATTTATGGCTCTCAAATCCTGAACTAGCCTATAGCTTTTTCCATCTGCCTTTTTGATTGGCAATATGGGTGTATTGTATTTGGATTCACATTCAACTAATAATCCATACTGTAGAAATTTATCAATTATTTCTTTAATTCATTTCCTATCTTCTATCCTCAAAGGATATTACTTAACAGGTTTCTCTCTTGGCTTTAATTTAATAATTTTTGGGGTCACATTTTTAGTTCTTCCAGGGACTTCGGTGGCCCAAACTCCTGGATACACTTGATCTGTGATCTCTGAGGGTATTTCACTTTTAGGGTCAGTTTGTATTAGTGCCAAGCTCAACACATTTATTAGTTGTTCTTCTCCTATCTTTAATTCCATTTTCCCTTTTTCAAAGATAATTTCTGCTTCTAATTGTTCTAACAAATCTCGACCTAATAGAGATTTTGGAGATCCAGGTAGACATAAAAACCTATGTATCCCTATTTGTTTCCCCAGTTTATATTTCAAGCATTGCAAGAGAAACGCCTTTTCCTGTTGGCCAGTTGCTCCTATTACATTTACAGACTAATTAACACAGAGAAAGAAGCTCCTTTAACCAACAATAATTCAAGCCTCTCTCTTCATTCCCTAGCTTTATTTCAACCAGTGGAACTGCTAGGGTAGGTGCCCCAGGTCCCCGTTATTCCTGACTGTTATAAGTTTATCCTGCAGCCTAAGACAATTTCTTTCTGATATCAGGGGGCCAATTGCCCTAGAAAGAGGCTAGCCAATTGCCTCTGTTTTCTGAAGCCACGTCCAAAGATTTTTTTAAAAATTATTATATATTTTTTTTCATTGCATTTCAAAAGTTGGTCCAAAAATTCCATAGGGGTTTCTTTTGGACCTTGTTGGAACAAATTCTCAATTCCCAATTTAACCAGATTTCTGTATAGCCGTTCATAATTTCCGGGGTGATTAGGGTCTCAGATTGGGAGGGGTCAGTCAGGGGAATACAATCGATGAAAGTTCCCTGAGCAGTCCCATTGGCAATCTGAACTCACACATGAACTCAGGTTGTTTTAAGAGGTAACTGCTTTTCTGTTTCCATTACAACTCTTTCGGACCCATCATGGTCCCTCTGTCCCAGAGGGCTCTCACCCTCTGTGATTTTAAGATCTCAGCCTCTGGTTGAGGCAGAACAATTAACATCCCTATATCCTCTTTCCCTGCTCATTCAACTTCAAACAGCTTTATCAAATACTACATGCCACACCTTTAACACCTTCAACAACCCTTTTAACACTTCCTTTATCTTTCTCCAGCCCGTACTTTTCTAATGCCAGTACCAAAGGCTCGGTCAGGGGCCAACTTAATTCCATACCTTTTCCCTCCAAGATGCTGAAACAGCATATCAGTATACTACATTTCATCCCTTCTCTCCTCAAAAACATTAACGGTAACAAAGTATTATAGTTTACAGTTTCATTAAAAGGCCATTTTTCTCATACTCCAACTTATATAGTGGCCACCATTGGTTACAATATTCTATCAATATTTTCTTATTCACAGTTCCTCCAGCGGACCCTAAAATATCCTTCCAAAGAATTAAAACATATCCTAAAGGACTTTTCTTTAGAATTCCACCACTTTGTTTTCCTCCCATTTTTGCGATTCACACTTTTAGATTACCCTTCAGATTACACTTACAAAATGCAGCACGTCGGTATCTTTACAGCAACACCAAGAAACTATTATTATTACCAAAAATATAGCTAAAATCTCAATAACAACAATCACAGTCAAATTCCACATTCAGTAGGTCAGAAAACCAAAATAAGTAACACAGTACCAAATGAACCTTACAGGCAAATCTTTTGCCAAGGTTCCCAATGGCAATTAAATGCCACCAAAACAGATCCAACGTATACTTAAGGTGCTAGCCATAAAAGTATACACCAACACTACCTTGCAGAAGCTTACCTTCTGACTTATAGGCAGCAACAAATGACCGGTCTACCAAACAAACAAACAAAAATAAAGAATACCGTCACTTACAGGGATGGGGTCCTTGTCTGCCTCCGCAGTGATCCATTGAGTCAAGGAGTCCCTCCGGGAAATCCCGGGGGTACCCTAGGGAGTCCTATTCCCAGAGGGTCCTGCAGCCGGGCAGAGAGGTTGTCCCATCTGGGGTGCCAGATTGATTTAAAGAACGAAGTCAAAATTTCTTCTTAGTGACGAAATATTCTTTATTGACAGCGCTGGATGCACGGGGGATCCTTCCACGTAACGTGCATACCCAAAGTGACAAACTATCTCAGATTTATACAGCAGAAGTACAAATATTCAATTAACGCCTATACATATTCATTACCTAAACCCGCCTACTCACGCTTCTTATGCTAATTAGCTTATCAGTCCTTTGCACTTGCGCAGATTCTTCCAAGAATTGTGGGCAGGGGTCTTAAGGACATGGGCAGTGGTCTTTGGGAGGAAGGCCTTATGTCTTCCTCATAGTATACTTCTCACCCTTTATCTGGAATGCAGTGATTTTGCAAGTTTGCAATGTCCTTATCAGTCTGAGCTAATTTGTGTCCTTGTTGTCCATCTGTTTCCTGCCCGAGATGGGATGTCTGGCAAGCTTTTGTTACTTAGTTTTCACCTATTCTTCTCCTCTCGTCTCCTGATAGTATATCTTACAGACTCAGACTACTTCTTCCTTGACTA
>NW_023306698.1:0-2836 GCF_011077185.1 Oxyura jamaicensis
TTGTGTCCATGGCTATGGCTGTTGTCTCTGCCCCTGAGGCCTATGAGGACACAGCTTAGCGTTTAAGCACCAGGGGATCACTGCCTCCTCAGGCCCACCCATGAACCAGGCAGGGGTCGTACCATTCTCCTGCACTTGGCAATGCACATCCCCATCTCCAACTGCCTCAGGAAGAGCCCCTGAGGTGTGAACAGAAAGGAACTCCCTTCCCAAGGACTGGGGTTGGCCTTTGTGCTTGGTGAAACACACCCAATTTTCCTGCACATCAGTGTCACCTTCACAATGCCTTTGTCTGCTTCTCTTCATGGCCTCCAAGGTTCTCCTCTAACGAGCTCCAAGGGAGGCTGTGTCAGGGCTGGCCCTCAGGGGGACACGGCAGGAAACTTGCCTCTGACTTGGACTCCTTCCGAGATGTCTTCCATTGTCTCTCAGGGCCTGAGGTTGGTGGGCTCATCAGCAAAGCCCCAGAGGGGTGATGACAATGGCTTGGGCTGGGCCTCTGCTGCTGAGCTGGGCCGGGCTCCTGGGACAGAGAGAGCTCCTGGCAAGAGGGCCCTGCTGCAGAGACACAGCTCTGCCCAGGAGCAGCTCCTCTGCACAGCGCAGCAGGGCTGGGGGCTCTGAGCGCAGGTGGCACACCAAGAGGCCAGAAGGAGAGAGGGCTTGGAGGCAGTTGGCAGTGGGAGGATGCTGAGAGCTGGTGGCAGGAGAAAGCTGCACAGCCCTTGACAAGGTAAGTCTCTGGCTGCAGGGCCATGCAGCTGCCCGTCCTGGCAGGGTCTCGTGCTGGGTCTTGTTTCTGGGAGGGCAGTGGGCAATGCAGTAGGCTTGGGGAGTCCTGCTGGATTGCACTGCGAGGTGAGGAAGTCTGGCAGGAGCCCCTTGCAGTGCCCTAAGCCAGGTGCCCCCGCTCAGCCCACAACCCCCTGCCCTGGCTGGCCATCACGGGCTCTCTGTCAGCTGCCCCGCAGCTCCTGCAGCCATGGAAAAGAAGAGAACTTCCCAAGCTGCGTCTGCCTTGCTGTGGCCCTCCTCCCTCAGCAGCCTTGCCCACATTCTTCTCCAGGTTTTCAGGGAAACCCCTGAATGGGATGGTCCTGCAGCTCTCCTCGGGCTGACCTAGGGCAGCTAAGACCAGGCCTGGTGGGCAGAGCTGCTCTGCTTGGTCTTCACCAAGGGACACTCCCACAGGCTATCAGCAGGAGTGCACAGGCAATGGGAGGGCGTTCAGCCACGCAACACGTCTCCTCAGCAGTACAGGGGCTGGTGGGATAAAAGAAAGCAAACCAAATCCCTGCAGCTCAGCTCTGCACTCAGATGAGTTGTTTGCAACAACTAACAGGTAGAATGCACTCGAGGTTCCCTCATGGTCTTGCTTCCCTCCTGCTGCACAGCAGGAAGGAACTCTTGGGAGCCCACAGCTACCCCTGCTCCCAGTGCTACTCTCAGCCAGCACCAGCCCAAGTGAGAGAGGTGCAGAAAATATCTTCAAAGACAGAGGCTTGACTGGGGGAACTCTAAGGGTGGCAATAGTTCTTCCTCAAAGAAATCTGTTCTAACTTTTTCTACTTTTTCCTCTTCAACAGACAGCCGTGTTCAATGTCCAACATCAGCTCTGTGAGTGAATTCCTCCTGCTGGCATTTGCAGACACGCGGGAGCTGCAGCTCCTGCACTTTGCGCTCTTCCTGGGCATCTACCTGGCTGCCCTCCTGGGCAACGGCCTCATCCTCACTGCCGTAGCCTGTGACCACCGTCTCCACACCCCCATGTACTTCTTCCTCCTCAACCTCGCCCTCCTCGACATGGGCTGCATCTCCACCACTCTGCCGAAAGCCATGGCCAATGCCCTCTGGGACACCAGGGCCATCTCTTATCAAGGGTGTGCTGCACAGGTCTTTTTCTTTCTGTTCTTTATATCAGCAGAATATTCTATTCTCACCGTCATGGCCTACGACCGCTACGTTGCCATCTGCCAGCCCCTGCACTACGGGAGCCTCCTGGGCAGCAGAGCTTGTGCCCAGATGGCAGCAGCTGCCTGGGGCAGTGGCTTTCTCCATGCCCTCCTGCACACGGCCAATACATTTTCCCTGTCCTTCTGCGAAGGCAGTGTTGTGGACCAGTTCTTCTGTGAGATCCCCCACATCCTCAAGCTCTCTTGCTCCAGCTCTTATCTCAGGGAAATTGCACTTCTTGTGCTTATTGGTGCTTTAGCCTTTGGTTGTTTTGTTTTCATTGTGGTGTCCTATGTGCAGATCTTCAGGGCTGTGCTGAGGATGCCCTCTGAGCAGGGCCGGCACAAAGCCTTTTCCACGTGCCTCCCACACCTGGCCGTGGTCTCCCTGTTTGTCAGCACTGCCATTTTTGCCTACCTGAAGCCCGCCTCCATCTCCTCCCCATCCCTGGACATTGTGGTTGCAGTTCCGTACTCGGTGGTGCCTCCAGCAGTGAACCCCGTCATCTACAGCATGAGGAACCAGGAGCTCAAGGATGCCTTGAGGAAAGTCTTTGGATACATGCTTATCCAACATTGATAAAGGGCCAATTACCTTAACAGAACTCTCAAAAAATATTATGACAATCTGTTCGTGTTCTTTCTCTGTATTATTACTTTCTCACAACTGTGAAAATAGATTTATTTCAATATTTTATAGTTATCTTCTAATCTCTTGATTATGATATTTAATTTGATGCAATCCTCTTATGTAGCTGTGTAACCGGCCATCATGGGTACTTCAATAGAATAAAAGAATCCACGAGAATTTCCTTGTTCTCAAGTCCTATCTGTTTGCTCCTGCTGGAGCTGGGGGAGCAGCCCCAGCATGCAGGAAGGGCTCA
>NW_023306699.1:0-2831 GCF_011077185.1 Oxyura jamaicensis
CACAGCACCAAGGTCTGCGAGGCCTTCAGGGAACAAGTGGCAAGGGCTAAAAGCCTGGCTGACCAGGCAAGGGCAGGGAGGTGGGGAGTTGTGGGCAGGGGCTGGGCTGGGCTGGGCAATGCCCGGCAGAGGGCACCAGCAGCGTCAGGGAGCGGTGGGAGCATTCAGGGGAGGGCTCCCAGCAGGGCTTGGTGCTGCAGAGCCAGGGCTGGGGAAGGGAGCCCAGAGCTGCAGGGGAACGAGGCCGCTCTGGGCCCTTGCTGGCCTGGGCAGAGCAGGAAGGCAGCCCAGGGCATTCGTCCCCTCACCGCAGGGCAGGGAGCTCAGCATGGCCCTTGCAGCCCCCTGCCCTGCTCCTGCCTCTCCCCTTGGCCTCGGCCCCGGCCTTGTCTCTGCTGGCAGCAGCGCTGTTGGCATGCGCTTCCTGGCCTCCCCTCGCCTGCGCACAGCTGCTGCCCACTCAGGCTGCTGGCACAAACATGTCCTCACAGGCAGCACCAGCGCTTGGGCTGCTTCTCCTGGCCTCCCCCACCCCACTGCACTGACTCCTTGTCTCTGCTGGGCCCCACCTTCCACAGCAAAATGCGTCCCTTGGCTGTCAGTGCCCTCTCCCCTGACCCATGGGATGACAGATCCACGGGTGGGACACGTTACCCTTAGGTGTTGTAGTGCTTGTGTGCTTTTTGGATGGCACTAAAGGTTCCTTCACCAATGGTCTAGATCCTTCTTCATTTCAGGTCACATCTCAATGGCCTTCACTGTGCTTTGAGTGTTTGCTTTATCTCAGGGAGGAACTGCATTAGGTCTACTTGATTAATCTGAGGCCCAAAGCAAAGCCTTGTGCCTCCTGCCATGACAGCACAATTCAAATTACTTTCCCTTCCTGTGTGCATTGATCTGACGGCTCATCTCACATTTCTCACCTTCATACCCATAGTTGGAAGGGGATGGATTCCCCAAGTGGGGCAAGTTGATGCGTTGTGTCCCAGCTCTTTCAAGTTTCCTGTTCTTGAGTCTTGCAGCCTGAATTTGCTGCAGATGACCCAGGACGGTCAATGGATGTTCAGCAGTCTACTAGGAACAAAGGAGAGTATCTTGGGTTCCTAAGGGCCATTTCCACTTTGGGTCAGTCTCAGGAATTCACTGAAGAAGGGGTGTGTCCTTGAAGGGGTTTGTGTGCTGGGCTGGAATGTAGTAGCAAGGATAAAGACCACTGCTGGCAGTGGAGGTGCCCTGGGAACTCCATCTGTCTCCACCTGAATCCCCCAAAGGGTTCTGGTCTCCTGCAGGTACCTTTGGAGAGATGCCAGACCATGGAAGTATCTCAATCACAAGGGGGTCTGTGGTGGCTTCCCCTGACTGCTTATGGTCAGACAGCAAAGCTCTGCCTCAATACCCAGTACTTTCATTAGCACTGAACGAATAGAGCAACTGCTCATCACTTCAAAGGATTCAATCCCTTCCATAAAATGTCACACCGTGTAGTTTCTACCAGGAAGAAATGTGAATGTTCAGGATGTATGTTCATTGCAGGTGAAGAAATCCTGGTGTTCACCTGTCCTTGCTTTGTCATCGCTTTGTCTACCATGGTGTGCTCCCCCATCTTCCAGGCACATCCACAGGGCTTGATTAAAGAGTCCCTGTGGAATGTCCCCTTTCCAGCTGCCTGTCTGGACTTATGCACTTCCCATGGTTCTCCTGGTTGGCCCTCCCCTTCCTCCTTCATCCTTCAGACCGCTCTCACCGCCCCAGAGGCTGCTTCCAGTTTCAGGTAGAAGCAGCCCAGCTTGCCCATCTCTCAGCAGTCTGTCTATTTTGGTCCTTCTCAAGAACCTCATCATGACCATTGAATTCATAGGTTATGGATCAAGGCTTACGCTATTCTTTTTAATTTCCTCTCTATCGGTAGAAAATCCTTCTTGTACAGTCATTCTTGTGGGAAGGTAAACCTCACAGGAGGCATACGAGATAAGGAGTTTCCTTTTTTTATATATATGAAAAAATGCTGCATGTTCCTTGGTTGGCAATGGGAAAAGCCCTTCTGCACCTGTGTGCAGCCAGGTCTCTCAGGAAAGCAGGGAGGAGCTGATGCAAAAGGGCTGTAACATCCAGCTGTGCAGACTGGAGTGAAGGCTGGTGTAAGGAAATGAGAAGCAAGCACCAGGTGGCCAAGGAGAGCAATGTCAGGGCTGGGGTGGTGAGCAGCAAGGTTGTCTCTGCAGCGTCAGACCTCAAGAGTCTGCTTTTCCTCCCTAGAAAGCTCTCCAGGGGAGATCAAGTTCAATTAGGGAAATTTCAACTAAATGCATCCTTTAAGATGAGAAAAGATTTTTATGAGGTGCTTTTTGAAACCTTCCTCCTTAACTACACCATGAAAGCTCTCCAATTAGCTGTCCAAGCCTTGAAGTCTTGAACAAAACTATGCAAGAGATGTTCGGAGTTTCTTCATTTGAACGAGTGCCATGGTGTCTTTTGGTGCTGAGGCGATGATGCTGAGGTCCTGAGAGGAGAATGATGCAATTGCTTCAGAAAGTCAAGGCAGAAGGAAAAGTTGAAGTGCCTTGGAGTATTAATGGGCCCCACTGAGGGCTGTTACTAACCAAGCCACCCCAGGGACTTGGTAGTGCAGCTAATTGAGGCCATGATTAGAGACAGGCAAAGGCACTGTGCTGCCAAATGTCTTGGTTTGCTTTGATGAAGCAGAAGGGCCAAGGCCTACCAGCAGGTAGTGGAGGGGAGATCCTGTACCCCATGTGTGGCTCAGGGCTTTTCCTGGGCATCTGTGGTGGGCAGTGTGATGCCATGAGAAGAAGAGTGGTATGACACCTCCG
>NW_023306700.1:0-1885 GCF_011077185.1 Oxyura jamaicensis
GCGAGTTGTTGCACACGACTTTGGTGGGACTACCCCCCCGTGCTGCCCAGCGCTGAATAAACATACCTACTTTACAATCTTATTGTGGAGTCAGTTTCCGTAAGTCAACTGAATTCCCTAAGTCCTGATCAGCAGGGAGAAATGTTATACTAAACAACGTATTTTTGTTGTGCAGTGGCAAAAACCAAAGGTAAGCTAAGAAGAGTTTCAGTATTCTCACAAGTTCCAACTCTAATGAAAACATTACAGATATATTTCCTTCAGGTTTTTACTGATCCTCTCTGTTGAAAAATGATCTTAACTCATCTCCAGAACAAAAGACAGAAGAGACAAGTCTTTGAAGAAAAAGCCTTTAATGGGGTCTTATACAATTTCTTTGTACCATTCTGACCTAGGAATAATGACAAGCTACCTAACTTCAGGAGCATACAAACCAACTTATGTATTGCTAGAATTAATGATGGAATGAGCCCAATGCAGATTTGTAAATTCCAAGGCCAAGGGACTTCATTGTAATTAATAAATTCTGTATTTGTTCCTAGGCTTAATTACTTCAACCATTAAAAAGTCAATTTATTTCCAGCTGTGGGAATAAAAATGTTGTTTTTGCAGTGTTACATTGTTTAGAGGGAAGGAATGTGGTATTGAGATATGCTTGCAGTGATAAGAATGTTATAAGTGGCAATGACAAACCCACTCAGTAAAATACTTATCAAAGCCGAATTTATTAAGCAAGCAACCGAGCAAGCAGAACAGCACTGGGCAGCCGGGGAGTCTCCGCTCCACCAACGGCACGCACCTCACCCCTGCCAGAGTCCTCTTCTTATAGCCTGGTTGTTCCGGGTATACGTATCATGTCCTGGTGTGCTCTGTGGTTGCACAGACTGTGACAAGGGGGGGTCGTCACAAGCCCTCTGGTGGTCGTGAAGATGAAGGCCATAGTCTTCCTCTGCATTGTGGATCGTGGCCTCTAGCAAGCATGTCCTTATTTAGCCATCTCAGTCGCCGGCTTTGTTAGCTTATCAGGAATTTGCTACAGATAGGATCTCAACAGGTTACACTCACAAGGTAACACGAAAAACAGTGTCTTGGAAAGTTGCCCAACCGGCTTGCTTAACAATTATCAAATTCCTTATACAATGTTTGTTACAAGATCGGTTTGGTTAACAAATCTCACAGTATTTAATGTTCATTACAGTGAGGATGAAGGCCGTAGTCTTCCTCTGTGTTGCGGGTTGCGATCTTGCTGAGCAAGCACTACACATGTTCTTATCTGGACATAAGAATTATGTCCAGATAAGATGCAATAAGATGCTTTATTGCATCTGCTGCTGCAATTATTAACAGGAAGTTACCAGAGTTGTCTGCTCAACAGGATGTAGCTGTTGGAAGCGTTTCAATCAAAAGGTTCTTATCAGGATTTGCAGCTGGAAACTTTCCAACTATTCAGGGTTGTCACAGCCCCCCACAAACTTCCCCACTGGTTTGATTAACAAACTTATTATACAATAAGTATTACAACCCCCCCTTTTTGTTTTTACCATTTTGTTCATCAAACCAGGCAACAGCTTCTTGCGCGAGTGGGAGAATGGGAGTTTATTCACTAATAACCTGGTCTTCCTAAGTGTTCATATTGTTTTCTTATTAACATTAGGTGTGCTGCTTCCAATCTGCTCTTTACTATCCCAATGCTGCATAGAGCATACTGAGTCAGGTTAAAAAAAAGCAGCTTCCTATTTTCTGGCCTTCACAGTCATAGACAGTATGATACACCAATGTTTGGGAACTCAACCATCCTTCTCTAGTAGTTACTATACATTGACTGCAGCTGTTGGCCATAGCTTGGGCCAAGAAACTCACCCCAAGCAGGACTAGAAGAGGTCCG
>NW_023306701.1:0-14871 GCF_011077185.1 Oxyura jamaicensis
TCTGCTCCATGAGCTTCCCTGGCACTGATGTTAAACTAACAGGCCTAGAGTTCCCCGGGTCTACCCTCCGGCCCTTCTTGGAGATGGGCGTCACATTTGCTAGCCGCCAGTCAAGTGGGACCTCCCCCGATAGCCAGGACTGCTGATAAATGATGGAAAGCGTCTTGGCTCTGCCAGTTCTCTCAGTACCCTCAGGTGGATCCCTTCCGGCCCCATCGACTTGCGTACATCCAAATGCTATAGCAAGTCGCCAACCATTTCCTCGTGGATTGTGGGGGCCACATTCTGCTCTCCATCCCCTTCCACCAGCGCAGGGTACTGGGCGTCCAGAGAACAACTGGTTTTGTATTTCTTTAGTCAGATGTTTGGTGCTTTTTGCCTTCTATTACTGTTACAATATTTAAACTAAGTATATGGATAAGAAATATTGAAGCAGGATGTATTGTATCTCTTGTTTGTCCTGTAATTCCATCTGTAATGCTGCATTGCTATTCTTCATTGCCTTTTTTGTATTACCTTTCACGTCAATCTTCAATTCACCTGTTGGTCTTATTGCATCCATTTTCTTCTCCTTTCCTTATCTGTTAAATTTTTGTACCTGTTAAGGATCGGTTTTTAGCATGATTTATTTCCAATAAAGCCACATGACTCATGACATTTTTTCCTAATGCCCTGCAGCTGATCAGTGCTCTCTGCATCACAACTGCACAGTAACTTGAACTAGAAATAGAGGGGGGGAGAGGTTTGAAAGCCATTGTGAATAAACTGTTTAAAACTTACCTGTTACTGAAGATGCTGTTTGTACTATTAATTTGCAAACTGACTGGCTGAAGTGAGGCTGTGGTGGTTTTACTCGGGTGGGCAGCCGAGTTCCACCACAGCCACTCTCTCACTCCCCCTCCTCAAAGAGGAAGGGGGAGAAAATACAACACAAAGAGCTCAAGGGTTGAGATAAGCATGACTTAATTAAAGGGAAAAGGGAGAGGGAAGAAAAAAAACAACAAAAAAAAGGCTGTGCAAAAGCACAGAGAGAGAGGAGAAAAAAAGTTACTCTCTATTTCCTTGTTTGTGTTTTTTGTTTATTTGTTTAAACAGAAATATGCACCTAAAATAATTTTCTATCAATTTTAACATCTGTAAACATTTATATGTCTTTACAGTGGATGCTTCAGACAACATTAAAGTAGTTTGGCACTGCTCCCTTATCTAAGCCAGCATTATTTCGATAACGGTCACTTAGGGGCTTTGTAAATTTTATATATTGTTTTCTGCTCCATAATTTTACACCATTATTATAGAAATTTAAAGGGGCAAGCAGATTACAGGCTTTGCTTGCTGCAAAGGACAGAAATCTGTTAAAAGCTCCCTCTGTGATAAATGATTGAGTCATTTATTAAGCGAACAGAGGCAAGCAAACAGCGCTGGGTGTGTCTTGGTGGAGCAGAGACTCCCGGCGCACCCAGCACTGTTTGCTTGCATCTATTCGCTGTGAGAAACACTCCGTAGCCAATAACTTAGGCTCAGGCGAGGATCTCAGTGAAGTAGTAATTTATTCGCGATTGCAATGGCGGGCGCCCCACAAGCAGGAGAGAGCGCATCTACAAGTTCCAAAACACAGTTTATATACTTTTTTGATGACAAGACCCTCCCCTGTTTCCCCACTGAGTGAGTGAGTAATCCAGGTTCACAATCTATCTGATACTTCACAAACAATGCATGGCCTTCAGTTGCCGGCCTGTTAAATTTCAGATTTCTTTTGACATTTTTACTGCTTGAAGTGGTAATGTTTCTTCACTTATCTGACTTGACTTGACACCGTGATTTTCACCTAATTGTCCTAAGGAGTCTAGTAGTCTGCATTTTACAAGGTCACCTGCTAAGCTTTCTTATCACTATAAGCATATCTCAGTACTGCATTCCCTCCTTCTAAACAATGTAACTCTGCAAAAACAACATTTCTATTCCCACAATTCCCCCCCCCTTTTTTTTATAAACTGTTGATTTTTGCAAAAAAAATATTATTTTATTTTATTTTATTTATTTATTTAAGGTGTAATTTGGTAAATATCTTCCTCTTCTTCACTTTCTTTGCTCTCCATTTCCTCTAATATCATCATTTTATCTGAGTAGGGTGGTGGATCCATGGTCATTTGTTTCAGTAATGTGGTTTCAATTAACCGCTGGACAAGTCCCCTTACACAGGGGATAATGCAACAGCCAATAGCTGTCAAAACTCCTGCTACTACAATCAAGGATGTAAATATGGACATTACCATCCCTTTCCATTTACCAAACCAAGATTCCAACCATCCTGTGATGGAAGTGTCTGCTCCTGAATTTTCTGCTAATTCATTGGCAAGGGTGGTAAGCCCTTGCAATGCTCTTGTTACTGTGCCATCCGGGGCTGTATTGTTAGGGATGAAAGTACAACAACGGTTGCCCAGCATCACGCATACACCACCCTTCTCTGCGAGCATCATATCTAATGCTATCCTGTTTTCCCAAGCCATTTTGCTGGTGGCATCTAGTTGTTCAGCGATTCCTCTTATTGCATCCCTGGTATAATTGATGAATCTCTGCTGATTATAATAGATATAATTAATCCAATCCACATTTTTATTGATTGTTACCCACCAGAACAGTGACTTAAACCCTGCAGCAATTTGATTCCTAGCTTTATGTTCATCCGGAACTCCTCTAGGTACCCCAATAGAATCTATGTATACTCTATCATCAAATGATATTCCTAAGCCTCTTTTACTTCTTCTGGGTATTTGTGATGTTTCTCTTTCAAATGCCAGGGTGAAGGGTATAGCTAATTGAACAAGTGCACAAGTGCCTCCCCAATTAGATAGTAGGGTGGACCGTAAGATCTTCCCTCCACAGTATCACCAGAGATCTGCCCTGGGGATCTCAAGTCTTGAGTAATTTCCCATCAAGTCCTTGGTAGCATTCAAGGTCTTCGTGCACAAGGCAAATTCTCCCAGATGCCGGGTAGCACTCATACCCTGCCGTGAGAGGCAGGCTGTATGGTTACCTATGGCTGTGGAGGATACAGGGGGAGCTCTGATATTGCTATTATGCAAGGAAGGGAATAGCAAAGAGAGAGACTTACAGGCTTCATTTCCCCAGGCAGTCTTTTCTTGGTACAATGCAATCATACATCACATCCCTTGGGAGTCTTCAGTCCACCCCAATGGGAAGGGCACTATCTGGGCAATCGGTCATCCTGAGGCACAAGCATAGCAATTGCTATGGTTGAGACTCTGGACAGTATATCTGACCCATTTTATCCAGGCATTCACATCTCCATACCCTGTTTCAATCTCAAATGTTTGTCTAAGATCTTTTATTTCTTTAACTGTGACAACTGCCTTATTTCAAAGAGATTCTCCTGTTTTCTCTCCTGCTTTCTCCTTGAGTTTCTCCTTGAGTTTCTCCCTTTCTATGATGGCAAGAGAGAGAGTCGTTCCCTTACAGCTATTCTCAGTCTAGCTGTTGGGTCTCGTCCAGTTACATCTGCTCCAAGACCATAAGTACGGTTTGTAAGATAGTCAGCCCGATTAACTGTTATAGTAGATGCTGACAGTTGGGCTGAACCACTCCTTTAAATATGTTAATTTGTTCCTTTAATCTCATAAAGTAGATAGATGTGGGTGTATATGACCATCCTTTATGATTGGTCGTCCACCACACATCAGCCCAATCCGAACAAGGGGGTCCTTTAAACATGTTGCCTGTCTTAGGTTCAGGGCAGAGATATTTGTGTTCTTTGCTCAATCCTCGTTGAGCATTTAAATCTCCACAAGTTAACACCTCACAAGCATCAAATGTAATAGATTGTGGTTCATAACTCTCTGTCACATTCACCCATAATTTGACAGGATACCCTGTCTTTGCTATCATCTGGTCAAATCTTTTCCAAGTTTCCACTTGACCAAGGCCTCCTCTGAGGCTTATAGTTACCAGAAACAAAATTAATAATTGATTTTTCCCTATCATCATTCTTAAATCTTAGGCTTCCAAATAATTATTAATACACAACAAAACAAACAAACAAACCAAAAAAAAAAAGGATGTACTATAATAAACTCCTCTTGGGAGCAATTCAATTTGTTATAGGTCTGTCCTTTTTAGTTACCTGTGAAAATAAAGGGTTAGTTTACAACTATAAGCTTTTATCCTGCTCAGAGTCTATTACGGGATTTTTGATTTTGATCTTTTTGATTTTAACTTTCAACAAGTCTTCTGTAGGAACAACTTCCCAAGCGCTAGGGTCAGTAGATGCTTTCACTCAAGTATAATGAGTCCAACCTTTTTCCGCAGTTCTTACGGCTGGTTCAGTGGTTAGCAGTACTTGGAATGGTCCTTCCCATTCAGGCCGAAGTTTTGATTCTCTCCAGGTGCGTATCAGGACCCAATCTCCTGTATGGAATGAATGTACTGGGAATTCCAAAGGTGGAGTTTGAGCCAACAGTCCACGAACCCTGAGAGATGCTAAGGAAGAAGATAATCCAAGTATATAATTTTTGAGAAAAATATCTTTAGTTTCAAAAATAGGTATCTCACCGTTTCTACCCAGGTACGGCAGTCCAAACAACATCTCATATGGTGACACTCCTACATCTTTTCTAGAAGCAGTTCGAATTCTGAGAAGTGCTAAAGGTAAACACTTTGTCCAGGGAAGCTTAGTCTCTAGAACAAGCTTTGACAGATGTTTCTTTAATGCTTGATTCATTCGCTCCACTTTCCCTGATGAGGAAGGATGCCATGGAGTATGAAATTCCCATTTTATTCCCAAGGCTCCCATTAATCCTTGTAAAATAGATGAAGTGAAATGACTTCTTTGATCTGAATCTATATTTTCAACAATCCCATATCTAGGAACTATTTGTTCCAGGATTACCTTTATCACCACACTAGCTGTTGCTGATGCTGAAGGAAAAGCTTCTACCCATCCTGACAAATGGTCAATCAACACCAGCAAGTACTTAAATCTGCCCACTTTAGGTAATTCAGTAAAATCTATTTGGATGCTCTGAAAAGGTCGAAGCCCTGGGTCCCGTCCGCCCAGGGGTTGTTTCCGTAGAGCCTTCCTATTCACTCGTCGGCATGTTATGCAACTATTACACACTTGTTTAGCTACAGTATACATGCCTATACATATGTATTTCCTTAATACAGCGTCACACATTGCCTGGACTCCCCAGTGACTTCCTTGGTGTAGAACAGCTAAAATGTCTCTCATTATCTGTTTGTTTACCATTTCTCTCCCATCAGGGAGAGTCCACCGCCCTTCGGACTCTTTTGCTCCTAATTCCCTAAAGGCTTCTATTTCCTTTTTGCTGAATATCTGCTTTTCAGGTGGAGGTTTTATTTCAGGTACAAGAAACAGCTTTGCTTCTACTTCCAATTGCAAAGCTGCTTCTTTAGCCTTTTCATCTGCAATCCTATTTCCCCATTCAACTAGGGAGTTTCCTTTTTGATGTCCTTTCACATGCACCACAGCAACCTCCTCTGGTAGTAACAGACTTTCCAGAATCTGTCTAATTAATTCTTCATGGACTAATTCCTTTCCCTTGCTGTTTACTAAGCCCCTTTCTTCCCATATTTTTCCAAATGTATGTACCACCCCATATGCATATCGTGAGTCAGTATATATAGTTCCCTGTTTCCCTCTTAATAATTTTAATGCTTGATTTAATGCATATAATTCACAGGTTTGAGCTGACCAATTGCTAGGCAGTTTTCCCATTTCTTCGACATTCCCATCTGTTCCTTCAATGATGGCATAACCATTACATCTCTTTCCTTGTACCACCTTAGAAGATCCATCTATAAACAATATTTCCCCTTCCTCTAAGGGCACCTCTTGTAAATCTAATCTTACCTTTGTCTGGTAATTTATTAAATCTAAGCAGTTATGTTCTATATTTATTGGATCCTCAATTCCCTTTGACAAGAAGGAGGCAGGATTCAAAACAGATTCTGTAGTTATAGTTAAATCATCCTTTTCAATTAGTATAGCTTCATATTTTAGTATTCTGGAGTCTGTCAGCCACCTTCCTGCTTTCTGAGTGAGAATAGCCTTCACTTGGTGAGGGGTAACAACAATCAATTGTCCTCCAAAGGTTAATTTCCTGCTCTCTTCCACTAATAAGGCAGTTGCTGCTACTGCCTGAATGCATTCTGGCCATCCCTGGGATACAGGGTCTAACAATTTAGACAAATACGCTACAGGTTTCTTTTTATCTCCCCATTCTTGGGTTAACACCCCCAAAGCAGCACCCTCACTTACAGTTATAAAAAGATAAAATGATTTCTTTAGGGCAGGAAGAGCTAAGACTGGTGCTGTAATAAGGTCTTTTTTTTTATTTTTTCCATTACTTCTTCTTCCTCTTTAGTCCAGTTCAGTATATTAGGTTCTTCCTCCAATAATTTGAGATATAATTTCTTTGTTTTCTGTGCATATGCTTCTATCCACAGTCTGCAATATCCAATTAAACCCAAAAATTTTCTCAACTCTTTCTTTGTTTTGGGGAGAGGAAGTCGCACAATTCCCTGAATCCTCTCAGGGTTTATTCTCCGTCTGCCCTCAGAGACTAAATGTCCCAAATACTTAACTTCTTTTTCTACATACTGTAATTTATCTTTAGATACCCTTAGCCCGTGTTCTCCTAAAAAATTCAGAAGTTTATTGGTGGCTTCTTTTACCTTTGATCTTTCTTCCCCAGATACCAATAAATCATCTACATACTGTAACAACGTCACCCCTTCTGGAATATGAAATGTTTCTAAAATCTTTTCCAATTCTTGCCCAAATAAATTGGGAGATTCAGTAAATCCCTGAGGCAGAACAGTCCATCTATATTGCTGTTTGCGACCTGTCTCAGGGTCTTCCCATTCAAATGCAAAAATATCTCGACTTCCAGGATCTAATGGGCATGCCCAAAAGGCATCCTTTAAATCTATAACACTGAACCATTTGTGCTCATGAGGGATTTTACTCATCAGGGTATAAGGGTTAGGAACCACAGGGTGGCGCTTCCGTGTTATCTCGTTAACTTTTCTTAGGTCTTGTACTAATCGGTATGAACCATCTGGCTTTCGTACTGGTAAAACTGGAGTGTTATATGGTGACATACAAGGCTCCAAAAGATCATCTTTAACTAAAGTTTGCACTATAGGTTTCAGGCCCATTTTTCCTTCATAAGAGATAGGATACTGTCGCTGTCTAACTATTCCGCTCCCTTCTTGAACAGTTATCTTTAAGGGAGTTATGTTAAGCCCTCCTCGATTTCCTTCCCTTACCCATACCATGGGATTTATTTCTTTTTCATCATTTTCTGTTAACAATTTCATTGCGATTGTTATTCCTTTTTCACAGGTCTTCAATTGTAATCCCAATTTGACTATTAAATCTCTTCCTAATAAATTAGTCCCTGCTTCAGGTACATATAACAGTACCCAGTGACGGTTTTAGTTTCCCAAGATAATTCAGTGGTTTCAAAAAGTGGCACTACCATACCAAGTCCTTCTACCCCTGTTACTCGTAGAGTATTATTAGTTAAATTGAGTCCCGAAATTTTATAAGCTAAAGAGGATCTGGCTGCTCCTGTATCTACTAAAAATACAACCTTTTCTTTATTAGGTCCCACTTCTAAATTTATCAAGGGCTCTGGGTGGGACCACTGTTCAAAGAGCCCCTGACCCCCCTATTCAGAGTTTATGATGGTAAACAATCTTTCTTCCCTTTTCCATTCAGGACATTCTCGTTTAAGATGTCCTGTTTTCCCACATTTATAACATCTTCCCTGTAGCTGCCGTGACTGAGGAGGCAGTGGCCGCTTTGATCTCACATTCCTGTTTCCTTTTTCTTCCTGATGCCATCCCAAACCTTTTTTTTCTTGAAACCCGTTTTCCCATTGGTTCCTCATTCTCTGCCCCACCACTTGATTCACTGTGGAAATCATCATTTTCGTCTTTTGTTTCTGCTTTTCATCTTCCCTTCTGATATACACTTTCTGCGCTTCCCTCAAAAGTCTTTCTAACGGCTGTTCATTCCATCCCTCCAATTTCTGAAGTTTCCTTTGTATGTCCGGCCATGCTTTCATTACAAAATTAATCTTCAAAAGACCCTGCGCTACAGGGTCATCAGGATTCATTCCTGAATACCTTCGCATCCTACCCCTGAGCCTTTCCAAGAAATCACTTGGGGTTTCATCTTTATTCTGCTGAACCTCAAATGCTTTAATAAAATTCTGAGACTTAGGTACTGCTTCTCTAATTCCTCTAATTACCAGATCTCTCAAGTCTCTCATATTAGTCCTATCCTGTATATTATTGTTGTCCCAATTGTGGTCCACATTTGGAAACTTTTGTTCTGCTGGAATCACTCCATCTCCTGGAGGATGATCCTTTTCCCATTCCCGCATTGCTGCCCTTCTGATCATTCCTCATTCTTCCCCTGAGAATAGCAGATTCAGAATTGCCATCATTTCTCCCCAGCAATATAGATTGGGTCCCAAAAACTGATCTAACTGTTCTGCTAATCCAATGGGATCCTCAATCAGAGATTTCATTTCCTTTTTAAAATTTCGCACTTCTCCGCTAGAAAGGGGGGCATTTACATATCCTATTTGTCTAGGTCCCAGCGGCACTTCACGGAGAGTATACATAGCAGCTTCATTAGTGTTAGTAGTATTAGTACCAGGGAGTGGAAAATTCTCAAGGTCTTTTTTGCATTGTTCCAATTCTTTTACAAGCCTGGGGTACCCCCTGTTCCCAGAGTTAATGTCATTTCCATTGTAATGTCATTCCCAGAATGACATGTCATTGTAATGTCATTCCCAGAGGTAATGTCATAGAGATTTTGGAGATCCAGGTAGACATAAAAACCTATGTATCCCTATTTGTTTCCCCAGTTTGTATTTCAAGCATTGCAAGAGAAACGCCTTTTCCTGTTGGCCAGTTGCTCCTATTACATTTACAGACTAATTAACACAGAGAAAGAAGCTCCTTTAACCAACAAAAATTCAAGCCTCTCTCTTCATTCCCTAGCTTTATTTCAACCAGTGGACCTGCTAGGGTAGGTGCCCCAGGTCCCCGTTATTCCTGACTGTTGTAAGTTTATCCTGCAGCCTAAGACAATTTATTTCTGATATCAGGGGGCCAATTGCCCTAGAAAGAGGCTAGCCAATTGCCTCTGTTTTCTGAAGCCACGTCCAAAGATTTTTTTTTTTTAATTATTATTATTTTTTTTTTCATTGCATTTCAGAAGTTGGTCCAAAAATTCCATAGGGGTTTCTTTTGGACCTTGTTGGAACAAATTCTCAATTCCCAATTTAACCAGATCTCGGTATAGCAGTTCATAATTTCCGGGATGATTAGGGTCTCAGATTGGGAGGAGTCAGTCAGGGGAATACAATCGTTGAAAGTTCCCTGAGCAGTCCCATTGGCAATCTGAACTCACATGTGAACTCAGGTTGTTTTAAGAGGTAACTGCTTTTCTGTTTCCATTACAACTCTTTCGGACCCATCATGGTCCCTCTGCCCCAGAGGGCTCTCACCCTCTGTGATTTTAAGATCTCAGTCTCGGGTTGAGGCAGAACTACTAACATTCCTGTATCCTCTTTCCCTGCTCATTCAACTTCAAACAGCTTTATCAAATACTACATGCCACACCTTTAACACCTTCAACAACCCTTTTAACACTTCCTTTATCTTTCTCCAGCCTGTACTTTTCTAATGCCAGTACCAAAGGCTCAGTCAGGGGCCAACTTAATTCCATAACTTTTCCCTCCAAGATGCTGAAACAACATATCAGTATACTACATTTCATCCCATTTCCCTTCTCTCCTCAAAAACATTAACGGTAACAAAGTATTATAGTTTAAAGTTTCATTAAAAGGCCATTTTTCTCATACTCCAACTTATATAGTGGCCACCATTGGTTACAATATTCTATCAATATTTTCTTATTCACAGTTTACAGAATCACAGAATCACAGAATCATCTAGGTTGGAAGAGACCTCCAAGATCACCGAGTCCAACCTCTGACCTAATGCTAACGCTAGCCTGTCCTTCAGCCTCCGTTCCCCCAGTGGAGCCTCAGTTCCTCCAGTGGACCCTCCAACATCCTTCCAATGAATTAAAACAAATCCTAAAGGACTTTTCTTTAGAATTCCACCACTTTGTTTTCCTCCCTTTTTTCCGATTCACACTTTTAGATTACCCTTCAGATTACACTTACAAAATGCAGCACGTCGGTATCTTTTTACAGCAACACCAAGAAACTATTATTATTACCAAAAATATAGCTAAAATCGCAATAACAAAAATCAGAGTCAAATTCCGCATTCGATATGTCAGAAAACCGAAATCAGTAACACAGTACCAAATGAACCTTACAGGCAAATCTTTTGCCAAGGTTGCCAACGGCAATTAAATGCCACCAAAACTGATCCAAGGTATACTTAAGGTGCTAGCCACAAAAATATACACCAACACTACCCTGCAGAAGGTTACCTTCTGACTTATAGGCAGCACCAAATGACCGGTCTACCAAACAAACAAACCAAAATAAAGAATATCGTCACTTACAGGGATGGGGTCCTTGTCTGCCTCCGCAGTGATCCGTTGAGTCAAGGAGACCCTCCGGGAAATCCCGGGGGTACCCTAGGGAGTCCTATTTCCAGCGGGTCCTGCAGCCGGGCAGAGAGGTTGTCCCATCTGGGGTGCCAGATTGATTTAAAGAACGAAGTCAAAATTTCTTCTTAGTGACGAAATATTCTTTATTGACAGCGCTGGATGCACGGGGGATCCTTCCACCTAACGTGCATACCCAAAGTGACAAACTATCTCATATTTATACAGCAGAACAATGAATATTCAATTAATGCCTATACATATTCATTACCTAAACCCGCCTACTCACGCTTCTTATGCTAATTAGCTTATCAGTCCTTTGCACTTGCGCAGATTCTTCCAAGAATTGTGGGCAGGGGTCTTAAGGACATGGGCAGTGGTCTTTGGGAGGAAGACCGTATGTCTTCCTCATAGTATACTTTTCACCCTTTATGTAGAATGTAGTGATTTTGCAAGTTTGCAATGTCCTTATCAGTCTGAGCTAATTTGTGTCCTTGTTGTCCATCTGTTTCCTGCCCGAGAGGGGATGTCTGGCAAGTTTTTGTTACTTAGTTTTCACCTATTCTTCTCCTCTTGTCTCCTGATAGTATATCTTACAGACTCAGACTACTTCTTCTTTGACTAACAGATAATATTGAGTAACTAATCTATCCTATTCTTAATACCTAGGTAATGATTCATCCTACTGCCTAGCTAGCTAATCATCCTTTTATATTTACTAATTGCTTGCTTGTTTCAGTTTCTTGGCCCAAGCTACGGCCAACCACTGCAGTCAATGTATAGTAACTACTAGAAAAGGATGGTTGAGCTCCCAAACATTGGTGTATCATACTGTCTATGACTGTAAAGGCCGGAAAAGAGGAAGCTGCATTTTTAACCTAACTCAGTATGCTCTATGCAGAGAAGGTGACAGGACCGTATGCTATGATCCAAAAGAAATCCCTGATCAATATTGGGTAGAAATGAAAACAGATTTGAAAGTAGGCAAATTAATTGGAACAAGTGAAGTTGTAACCACCCTGAATACCTCGGTGTCAATAACCTTTGATGCCTGTGATATTATAGATGAAGACCCATATACTGATTGTGGAAGCCTGAGTTGGAGGAGATATTATAGTAACCAGCCCAAGTACATTTGTCCTAGAAAGGGTGGAACAGTGGCTTCTACGTGTTACACTGATTGGATAAGAGATTATCTGTGGGAGAGGAGTTATCATTACTGTGGACCCTCAAATGGGGGTTGTGCTTGTTGGAGTACGGATCCTGGGGCTATAGGACCCCAATATATATGCTTAATAGAATAATTAGGTTGCAAGCTGTAGTAGAAATAGTTGTGAATAAAACCGAAGATGCACTCGGATTAATTGCAAAACAAAATACCAAGAACTGCTTTGTATCAAAATCACTTAGCTTTAGATTATTTGCTAGCACAAGAAGTCTGTGGAAGATTTAACCTTAGTAATTGCTGTTTAGAGATAGATGATGAAGGAAAAGCTGTGAATGAACTTGTAAAAAGAAATGAAGAGAATTGCACATGTCCCAGTTCAAATTTGGAATGAAATCAATTTAAGAGAATTATGGGGGGACTTTATGGGTGGTGGTTGGCTTACTAGAATCAGGATAGTTGTATTGAGACTATGTGGAGGGTTTTTAATAATTCCATGTTTAACACCCTGTTTTACCAGACTAATACACTCGGTTCTACAAGGAATGCAAATATCGGTGGTACCTGTTGACCCAGAACCAGGGGAAGGGAAAACCCATTCCCTGATGATAATAAAAACAAAAGAGGATCCAAAATTGGTACTAATTCGGCAAGTATTGACACAATTGGAAAAGAAAACATGAATCAATACCATGAAAAAAATAAATGGGGGATTGTGAAATGTGTTCATTTGATTTGTGTCAGTATGGAACAATGCTAGGGCCGCATGATGAAATATAACCTTCTATTTAAGAAGAACAGAGTGATTAGTGTACATAGTTCTTGTATCATGCAAAGGAACGGTCCAGCAATTTGTGTAAATAGAGGGTTTGAAGGACGAACATTGAGACGAGTCCTGGAGATAAGAGGACCAAGGAGTTTTTTTAGGAAACTGCTGACGTTTGCATGGGATGCTGCCCAAGCCTCTGACATCCGGCAAAGAGATCCACCAAATGAGGAGAAAGGGGGAGTTGAAGGACGACCGAATAACAAAACCTGGGAGGAAGACTACGAGCCTTCAGCACAAGAGACCCCCAGAGAGACCACCAGAGACTGATACGCATGCGTCCAGAGAGGGTTTGGATTCCGGGAACTAATTATAATAACCCTGCCTTTTCTAGGAATAGTGATATGTATTAGTCTAGGAGCATAAAAATCATGAGTCTGTCTGGCCGTCTCATTATCTGCCTTAACAGGATCACAGCACCCTCCTCTGTGGTTTGGACTCCAGCTCAAACAAAAAAAACTACGTCTGGAAGGGTCCCGCTGGCTTATGCAGGACCCACAAACAAGGACACCAGGAGCTGGAGGGGCTGCCAGAGCCCCCCCGCTGGGCAGCACTCAGTGCCTGCCTCTCCCAGGGATGTGGTTACAAAGTTTGTTAAAGATAGAATTAGTATGCCTGGTAGTTTTTCTCCGTGTTGTAGTTTGTGTTAATCGTGCTTTCTTAATTTGTGTTAATCGCACTTTTTTATTTTAATAAAGAAGGGGGAAATGTGGGAGTGTGGACATGGGGGTCGACAAGCCCCATGGTTGGTGATAACATCAGACTCTTAACGATGAGGCCATCAGGAATGTAAAGAGTTTAAAGGGAACAAAGAGGGGCGATTGAGGAAAGAGGGGTGATTGAGGATACGCCTGCCTTCCCATCTCTGGTTGCTTGTTCTCCAGCTCTTGGGGTGTGGGGGCTGCTGGGTGTTTGCGGTTGCCGGGCAAAGTTGTTGACCAATGAATAGTTTAGTGGGAAAGTACTGCTGTGGGGGAATGGTATAAGAAGGGAGCCTGTCCTCAGTATGTGGAGGTAACACGATATCATGAAGTTGTCATCAATAAAGAAGTAGCAGTTACTGATCCTAAAAGAACCCTGGTGTCCATATGGTCATTACGCCACAGACGCAGCAAACCAAAGACTGACTAACAGTACATGGTGATTCTGGGCTGTTCACTGCAGCTCAAGCTGACCATTAGTCCAGAACGAGCAATAGCTGCCAGACCCATGAGTTTGGTGCACCATCTCAAGAACAAATCACTTTGAATAGAGGAGAATACAGATTTTCACCAAAACTTAGATGATATTAAAATCTGCAAAACTAGCATTGCACCCATAGAAGGTCAGAAGTAGCCAAATTCTGCTCAGAGGTACTTTGGTTTTATGTTAAAATAACTCCTGGAGCAACCAAGACACATTTCTCAGCAAGGATTTTCAAAGCTATTAATAAAAATCCAGCAAAACAAAACATTAAGTACCTTTTCCTTCACATGTGCCCTTACTGGCCTAATTTGTCAGTTTCTCCATGCAAATCTGCCTGTATGGTGTGACTTACGGAAACAGACTCCACAATAAGATTGTAAAGTAGGTATGTTTATTCAGCGCTGGGCAGCACGGGGGGTAGTCCCACCAAAGTCGTGCGCAACAACTCGCTCCCGTGCATTCTTTTATCCCCTAAAATGTTACATATGCATTAAGTTTCGCAACACACCTATAGATATTCATTTCCTAGCTCCGCTTCGTATGCTAATTATCTTATCAGTCCTTCTGCCCTTGCGTAGTATTCTCTGGTGGTCGTCCGGGTGGTCGTCAGGATGAAGTAAGATGTCTTCCTCAGAGTTGAACATTTAACCTCGTCTCCCTGCGCATGCTCCCTGAGCCCTTGGTCACAATCTGATCCATAAGGTTGGTTTGGTCCGGTTCTTGGGGTCCGAGGGGCTCCTGTTATCTTGAGGCCTTGCATGTTTATCTTATCCTTTGTAAACAGTCCTCCTTATCTTTGAGCCCGTGCTCACAGTCCGAACAATAAGACATTAATGTAGCATTACGCTACATTATGCCATTAAGACACAAATGTAGCACATATTAAACAATGAGTGTTGTCCATATATTTATTCTTAATCAGTCACTCTCTAATTTCTAATCCCATGTTTCAGTCCCCCCTTTTCTGGAAAATCTTAGTAAATTCTTTTACTTAATATAATTTTTTTTTCCCAATCTCCATGATATGTATCCCTCAATGCTTTGCCT
>NW_023306702.1:0-10764 GCF_011077185.1 Oxyura jamaicensis
TCAGCCGACTGTCAACCACTACTCCCAGGTCCTTCTCTGACAGGCAGATTTCTAACTGCTCATCTCCCAGCCTGTAGCTCTGTCTGGGGTTGTTGTGCCCCAGGTGCAGGACCCCGCACTTGGCCTTGTTGAACTTCATACCGTTGGCCTCGGCCCATCGGTGCAGCCTATCCAGATCCTCCTGCAGAGCCTTCCTACCCTCAAGCAGATCGACACACGCACCTAACTTGGAGTCGTCTGCAAACTTGCTGAGGGTGCACTCAATCCCCTTGTCCAGATCATCGATGAAGATGTTAAAGAGGACTGGCCCCAGTACCGAGCCCTGGGGGACTCCACTAGTGACCGGCCTCCAACTGGATTTGACTCCATTCACCACAACTCTCTGGGCCCGGCCATCCAGCCAGCTCTTAACCCAACGAAGTGTACGCCAGTCCAAGCCATGAGCAGCCAGTTTCCTGAGGAGAGTGCTGTGGGGAACGGTGTCAAATGCCTTACTGAAGTCAAGGTAGACCACATCCACAGCCTTTCCCTCATCAGGTTCATCAAGCAGGACCTGCCCTTCATAAATCCATGCTGACTAGGCCTGATTGCCTGCTTGCTCTGCAACTGCCGGGCACCAAATGACACCCAAGATAATCTGCCCCATGAGCTTCCCTGGTACTGAGGTCAAACTAACAGATCTATAGTTCCCCGGGTCTACCCTCCGGCCCTTCTTCTAGATGGGCATCACGTTTGCTAGCCCCCAGTCAAGTGGGACCTCCCCCAATAGCCAGGACTGCCGATAAATGATGGAAAGCAGCTTGGCCAGCTCCTCCGCCAGGTCTCTCAGTACCCTCGGGTGGATCCCATCCGGCCCCATCGACTTGCGTACATCCAAGTGCTGCAGCAGGTCACCAGCCATTTCCTCATGGATTGTGGGGGCCATATTCTGCTCCCCATCCCCTTCCACCAGTTCAGGGTACTACTGGGCATCCAGAGAACAACTGGTTTTGCTGTTAAAGACTGAGGCAAGGAAGGTGTTAAGCACCTCAGCTTTTCCCTCATCTTTGGTTACTAAGTTTCCCCCGACACCCATTAAAGGGTGGAGATTCTTCTTAGTCCTCCTTTTGGTATTGATGTATTTATAAAGCATTTTTCGTTGTCTTTAACAGCAGTAGCCAGATTGAGCTCCAGATGAGCTTTGGCTTTTCTGATTTTGTCCCTGCACCGCCTCGCAGCATCCTTGTAGTCCCCCTGAGTGGACTGCCCTCTTTTCCAAAGATTATAAACCCTCTTTTTCCTCCTAAGCTCGAGCCACAGCTCTTTGCTCAGCCAGGCCAGTCTTCTTGCATGCCGGCTCATCTTTGGGCACGTGGGGACAGACCACTCCTGAGCCATTAAGATTTCTTTCTTGAAGAGCGCCCAGCCTTCCTGGGCTCCTCTGTCTTTCAGAACTGCCTCCCAAGGGACTCTACCAACCAGTGTCTTGAACAGCTCAAAGTCAGCCCTCTGGAAGTCCAAGACAGCGGTTTTACTCATTCCCTTCCTGACTTCGCCAAGTATCGAGAAGTCTTACCATTTTGTGGTCACTCTGCCCAAGACAGCCCCCGACCAGCACATCTCCCACCAGTCCTTCTCTGTTAGTGAACAGAAGGTCTAGCAGGACACCTCCCCTGGTAGGCTCGCAAACTTTCAACTTTGAAGGGAAACATTAAGAACATGTGATAGGTACTTATATCTTGAAATATTCAGATCTCCAATTTGTAAGAAGATCTGTATTTCAGGAAGAGTTAGATTTTGACGGTACTAGAGGTTATACACTCCCACCTCCTCTAATTTGAACAGATAAAAGACAACTATATTCAGCACACATAGGTGAAACCTGCAGTGAAGGAGGACTTTACTCTTTTTAGTCTAAAAACTGCTTTGCTGGCTAGAAAAAATGTGAGCAAGGAGGGCATGGAGGCAGATGGCTGTTGGTTTCCTGAAGCTGGTAGATGTGACATAAGCCAGTCAAGGTGGTGTCAGTGATACACTGAGAATAAGACAAATCAAGTCAAATAGGGTGGATAGTGTGTGCTCTTTTAGATTCAATGTTTAATCAGTAAAGCTAGGAAAGTAACACTACAGAGTTCTTCCAAAATGATCATAAACAGCTGTTAAGGTAACAGTAAATATTTTTTGTAAGAAGATGAGTCTGGTTTCTAATAGTCTAGTCTTTCCATACACATACTGCAAACAATAAGTAGGAAATAAAATTTTAATTTTGTTTGTATAGTGAAAAAATAAAGTTCATATATGTATAACCTCTGATTGGCCTGACTTGTCAGATCAGGTCATTTTGGAGAGATGAGGGTGCAGTGCCAAGCCTATGCACAGCAAAAAAATAAATTTGGGGGGGGGGGGGGGGGGGGGGGGGGGGCGGGGAGGCTAAAATTAAGAACATATTTTAAAACAGTGTGAAATGCACAGAGCATAATGGAAATGGAAAGACATAGACATGCTTTTGTCCATTTTCACATCACCGTTATGGACAAATTTGACATCTCAGACAAATGGATTGTCTAGATAGGTCTGTATTAGCAGCAGTTCTAACAACAGTGAAAAAATATTAAAACTACTCATAAAATATTAACGAAGGCTTTGCTGCTAGTTCAAAGCAAACTTTTGAACTCAGCCCATTGGTCCAGCCTATCCAGATCCTTCTGTAGACACTTTCTACCCTCAAGTACATCAGCTCTTATGCCTAACGTGGTATCATCTGCAACATACTGAGGGTGCGCTTGATCCCCTCATCCAGATCATTGATAAAGATTTTGAAGAGAACTGATCCCAGTACTGAGCTCTGGGGTACACCACTATTAGCTAGAAGCCAATGGAATTTAACTCTATTCAACACAGCTCCTTGGGTCCAGACACCCAGCCAGTTCTTTAGTCAGCCTATCCAGTCTATGAGCAGACAGTTTTCCCAGGAGAATGCTATGGGAAATGGTGCCAAAAGCCTTACTGAAGTCTAGGTAGATGTCTTTATCTCAACTCACAGGCTTCACTTTCCCGTTTATCTCCCCCATCCCAGAGAGGGATCTGCCGGTGCTCTCAAAGGCTGCTGGTGCCAGTTTTCCATCCGCTCCATCACCCATTCATGCGGGCAGGTGGCTCGGCAAAAGAACTGCATCCTGTCCTGCTCTCTAGGGAAAACCTGGGGAAAGAAGGAACTGGGGAATGTCAATGACGCTTCCAATATCTGTCCCCATCCCGGGTGCTCTTTATAAGCCGATCCGAAGTAGTAACAGCAGAAAGCACAAGGTATGTGAGCTGATTTTGAATGTGTCTTTCTCCTTTTCTTTCCCTTGCTTAGTGTTTATCGCCTTCTGAATTCAGCCTTTAAAAAAAATGGCATTCATCTTACCCAGAACAGAGAAATGTATTCTCTTCATAACACTTTGTTGTCAGGAGAAAATCAACTTTATCTTGATTGTCAGGCAGAAATAAAGATCGGAGACAAAGAGCCGAAAAGGAGAAGGTTTTGTGCTTAGCAGCAGCAGCAACTAGAATTTATTTTAAACAAGAAAGCAATGTTCAGGCTTGGCTTACAGAATCTGAGCACAATATAGACACGGGCAGCAAGGAAAGGAAACCTGCCCCACGCCTGGCATAATAAATAGAAAAGCTCAGCGTTAGTCAAAAAGAGCTGTTGTGGTTTAACCCGGCTGGCAGCTAAACACCACACAGACATTCGCTCACCCTCCCCCCTCCCTCTCTGCAATGGGGGAGAGAATCAGGAAAGTGAAGCCCGTGAGTTGAGATAAAGACAGTTTATTAAGATAATAATAATAATAATATGTACAAACAAGTGATGCACAATGCAATTGCTCACCACCCGCTGACCGATGCCCAGCCCAACCCCAAGCAGCCGGACCCCCACCCCGGCTAGCCACCTGGCTATTGTTCAGCATGACGTCAGATGGTATGGAGTACCCCTTTGGCCAGTTTGGGTCAGCTGTCCTGGGTCTGTCCCCTCCCAGCTCTTGCTGCACCCCCAGCCTGCCCACTGGCAGGACAGAGCGAGGAGCTGAAAAGTCCTTGGCTTTTCAGCTTGGTAAGCATTGCTCTGCATCAATTAAAACATCAGCATGTTATCAGCACTCTTCTCATCCTAATCCAAAACATAGCACCCTACCAGCTTCTAGGAGGAAAAATAACTGTCCTGACTGAAACAAGGACAGGAGACAACATCCACAGTCTTTCCCTCATCCACTAAGCATGTCATCTTGTCATAGAGGGAGATCAGGTTCATCAGGCAGGATCTGCCTTTCATAAACCCAGACAGACTGGACCTGATTACCTGGTTGTCCTATAAATGTCATGTGATGACACTCATTATAAACTACTCTGTAATCTTCCCTGGCACTGAGGTCAGACTGACAAGCCTGTAGCTCCTGCATCCTTCTTGTCATATTTGCTAGCCTCCACCACCTCCCTCAGTACCCTTGCAGGAATCCTATATGGCCCCATAAACACGTGTGCATCTAAGTTGTTTAGCAGGTTGCTAACCATTTCCTCTTGAATTACTGAGGCTTCATTCTCCTCCCTGTCCCTATTTACTAGCTCAGCAGCCTGGGTACCTGGAGAGCAGCTGGTCTTGCTACGAAAACTGAGACAAAGAAAGTATTACATACCTCAGCATTTCCTCACTGTGTTTCTGCCCACATGTAGTAAAGGAGGGAGATGCTCATTAGTCCTTCTTTTGTTGCTAATGTATTTATAGAAACACTTTTTATTATTTTTAATGGAAGTAACCAGGTTGAGCTCCAGCTGGGCTTTTGCCCTTCCAGTTTTCTCCCTGTACAGCCTCACAACATCTTTGTAGTTCTCCTGAGTGGCCTGCTCCTTCTCCCAAAGATCATCAACCATTTTTTCTTCCTGAGTTCTAGACAAAGGTCCCTGTTCAGCCAGGCCAGCCTTCTTGTCCACTGCCTCTCTTTTCAGCAGATGGGATGGGCTGATCCTGTGCCTTTAGGATTTGCTTTCTGAAGAATGTTCAGCCTTTGTGGACTCTTTCAGGACTGGCTTCCAAGGGACTCTACTGTCCAGTCTCCTTAACAGGCCAAAGTCTGACTTCCAGAATTCCAAGATGGCAATTCTGCTCCTCCCTTCTGTCTCCCCTTATTTTTCCTAAAATCAAAAACTACTAATTCATGGTTACTGCGCCTGAGACAGCCTCCAACCTTCAAATCACCCACAAGTCCTCATCTGTTCACAAGGCCCAGAGAGGTGCCTTCCTTAGTTGTTTCACTCACCAGCTATGTTGGGAAGTTGTCTTCCACACATGCCAGGAAACCCCGTAGTTTCCTCTTTGCTGTAGTGTACTTCCATCAGATATTTGGTAAGTTGAAATCCCCTGTGAAAACAAGACCTAACAATTGTGAGACTTCTCCCAGCTGCTTATAAAATATTTCATCTGCCTCTTCATCCTGGTTATCTGCCTTGTTCGTCTTCCCCAGTTCTTACCCATAAATAGTCAATGCTATTTTCACCATCATTAAGCTCAAGACAGCCAAGACCACTCCCTAATATATAGGGCTACCCCACTGCCTCTCCTTCCTTCCCTATGCCTTCTGAAGAGTTTATAGCCATCCATTGCAGCACCTGAATTGTTTGTCATCCCACCACATTGTTTCTGTGATGGCAACTATATCATAGTTTTCCTGTAGTATAATGGCTTCCATCTCTTCCTGTTTATTGCCTGTGTTGCATGCATTGGTGTAGATGCGCTTTGCTTGGGCTAGTGATCCCATCAACTTTCTGGGGGGAGACACCCTGATCCTTATGTGACCATTCTCAGGAATTTCTATGATTTCTATAGCATCAATATCCCTTGTGTCTTTGTTATTGCATGGCTCACCATCCCCCACTTCCACTGGGATGGACTATGGGCAGTGAAAGCTATTCAGACTATAGAAATTACATGTGCATTGAAAGTGAACAGTTCCTGTTCAGTCACTAGTAATTAGGAAGCAGAACCAGAATGAATTACTATCATTGGGAGACACGTGTCGGCTGAAAAGACGATAAGAAAATATTGTCTTACTGTTTATTCCAATCCATGTATCAAGCAATATTAAAAATAAAATAAAATAAATGTCCACATCATGTTATTATGAAAAGAAGATTCTATGGAGAACAGCTATACAACCCCTCAAGCATTTGTCTTCTGTTTTGTCTTAAACATTTATATATTCTCTCAGCAGTGTTGTTTCACTAATTGTTTCAACTGGATGTCACTCAGTTAATCTTTGTGTTAGGCAGAGAATGTAGGACAGTTTTGCAGTGTTGTTAACCTCATTTCAGAATGACCTTGCTCCTTTCTATTTTGCACCTAAAGCAATAGAGAAGCACAGAGACTTTGGGCTTAAGTAAAGGCAAAAATTCAAAGATTTTCTTTAGGGAAGTTAATAATAATAATAATAATAATAATAATAATAAGCTACAATTAGAGATTCTGCATCAAACTGTTAAAATCTGAGGCACTGCAAATATCTCTTAATAAAGGAATGGTACTTCATACTAGAGTCAGGTGTGAATAAGTCACCTTATAGTCAAGTTCTGTAGCATTGTATGCAGAACTCAAAAAACAACTTGATATTCCACTTTAAAATGTTATTCATGGAGATCAGAAATGAGTCACGGAAGAAAAGTATATTGTTTGAGTTTGTAACATTTCTATGAGTACATCAGAATGGTCAATAGAAGAGTGTGACTCAGACTTGGTATTTACAGAGGAAGAAAATATTTTCTACCAAATATCCAAAATAGATCTATGGTAATTTACTAGCAACACAGCTGACTAAACCAAGTTTATTTTCAGGAAAGAATTAATGAAGTATTTTGAAGGTATGTATTCACAGAATCATAAAATGGCTTGGGTTGGAAGGGACCTTAAAGATCATCTAACTCCAAAACCCCTGCCATGGGCCTACTAGATCATGTTGGCCAAGGTCCCCATCCAGCCCAGCCTTGAACACCTGCAGGGATGACATGTCCACAGCTTCTCTGGGCAACCTGTTCCAGAGCCTCACCACCCTATGAGTGAAGAATTGCCTCCTAATGTCTCATCTAAATCTATCCTTGTTTAGTTTAAGACCTTTCCCCTTTGTTCCTATCATTATCTACCCAAGTAAACAGTCCTTCTCCATCCTTTTTACAAATCCCTTTTAAGTACTGAAAAGTCACAATGAGGTCTCCCCAGAGCCTTCTCTTCTCCAGGCTGAACATCACCATCTCTCTGAGACTTTCTTCACAGGAGAGGTGCTCCACCACTTCTGATCATCTTTGTGACCATAAAAGAGATTGTAGTGGCAGGACAAGGGGTAATGGATTTAAAATAAAAGAGAGTAAGCCTAGATTAGGTGTAAGGAAGAAATTCTTCATTGTGAAAGTGGTAAGGCTCTGGAACAGGCTGCCTGTAGAGGTTGTGGATGCCCCATCCCTGGAAGTGTTTAAGCTCAGGTTGGATGGGGCTTTGAGAAACCTGGTGGAAGGTTTCTGGTGGAAGGTGTCCCTGCCCATGGCAGGGGAGAGTGGAAATAGGTAATCTTTAGTGTCCTTTCCAACCCAAATCATTTTATGATTTTATGAGCAATTCTAAAAAGAAAAATAAACAAATGAAAAAAATATATATATCTGAAACTTTGGTTCCCATTTGAGATTTTATCCCACTCATGATGGGATAAGTATGCAGCATATGTATACAATTCAGAGTGTATTTTATGATTTTATGTTACTTGTGTTAGTTTTCTTTCCTTCTTACAGAGAAGCTCCCTCTATACCTGTTAATACTTAAAAGTTAATAGATCTCACCCTTTTGTCCTTCAAAGAATTTCTGATAGATTGGCTTGCTCATTTCCTGAAATTTCTTTAAACTCTGTCTAAAATTCAAGGAAAGTAAATAAAGCTAGAATTTTAAAAAGACCTCTGAGCAGGTGAATATTTGTACCTATGGCTTAATTAGTACTCTGTGCTGGCAAAATCAGGTGGAGGATTTGTACAAGACACTTCTACAGAATTCACTGAATGACTTTTCTTTTGCAGATTTATACAATAGCAATGTTTAATAGAAAACAGAATGTTCTGGTGAATACTGTTAATTGCCATCTGTTTATATAAACAACTTAATTTTTTTTTTTTTGCTCAGGTTACTCTAGAAAACCCTTGTGTATAAACTCTGATTGACACTGTTCAAAATTACTTCTAAGTGGGCAGACCAGTTCGGGGTATTTCATTTTGCCCTTGTGAGCGTACACATGCTTCTACAGTTTCATTAGCTTTATTTATCAGGAAAAAATATAATAATAATAATAATAATAATAATAATAATAAACGTAAGTTTTTTCATTAGTAAAATGCTTTTTAAGATCTTCAGGAGGAAAATTATTCTTAAAATCAGTTCTTATTTTGTTAGTCAGGTTGGATGGTGTCAAAAGCATTCTGGAGTCAGTGGCACTTCAATAGATACTACCTATTAGTATTGCTCTAGTCATTCTCTGTCTCAGTTCTGTATGACACTGTTAACCTCCTGGAACTGAGAAATATTTTTTAAAGAGACAACTAATAATGTTTATCTGACTACTTCAGAATATGTTTTTGAGCTTTTTGTTGGTGGTGTTTTTTGTTTTGTTTTATCAGTATTATTCCCATGACATTGACATAAAGAATGTAAGCAGCACTTTCATGAATAGTTAGTTATGAGAGAAAGTACTATTTATATCCTTCCAGAAATTTTGGCCAATCCATTTGACTCCGAGATGCAGGAAAAAAAAAGAGATAGAGCACAGGTTTGAACAAAGCTATTCTTTGTTCAAGCTATTCTTTGTATGCTTTGACATACCAAAATAATATGAGAATACAGTAAACTTTTTCAAAACTACCTACATTTTTAGGAGGTGATTGGTCTCCTGTATCATACGCAAGCTCTTGAAACTACCATTGCACTGCTGCAGCCTTCCTCTTGGGATTGTCAAGTGTTTAAGTACCATGTTGATTTGTAATACAAAATACTGGAGAGTAAGTGAGAGATCAGTACATCATTCCTACTCAATAACACAAGCTTCCTTTAGCAAATCTGACATTTTGCTCTACAGTAGAACCAGGGTGAAGGAGGAAATGACAATGACAGATAAATCAATTCTCATTTCTGCTCTTTGCACTGACTAATAAATACATTAGTGAGATCATTAATATAATTTAGGCAGTTTGTTCCTTCATCCTTGCTGAAACTTCTGCATTCTTGCATATCAGTCCACTAAAGATGTTGACAAACTAATTCCTTATGGTAGGTTAAGAGATACAGTGTGAGGTGATATTATAAAATTGAGTAGTCCTGGAAAACAGCATTGTGAACCTGGCAGACAGGCACTATTTTAATGACATGACAGTAGAGTGAATTTGATAGTAGAGGAAAGTAATGAAGGTTTATTGAAAATTCTGCATACACTGAGGCTAACACTGTAGTCACCACTACATTAGAGAGTCAAAATTTGGTCATTGGTTTGTTTAATATTATATCCCCAACCATTAGTGAATTTATTAAGTAAATAATTGGAAGCAACTAGAGTGGTTATCTAGGCTATAATTTTTCATGTGGGCCAAGGCAGAACACAATTTTAAGAAATTTTAATACATTTGCTATTAATTTCTGACAGCACAGTACAGATAGAAGTGAAATGAAAGATTTTTCTCAAATAGGGTGACAGAGCTCAAAAATGAAATCCAGGGCATCGTTCATGCTAAGAAGAGGTTAAGTATGGCAATGTTTCAGAGAATAGCAATGAATAGTAGAAAGGGGCATGTCTACCTATCCACTTCTCTCTTGAGCCAAGTACAAGCCCCTCATCCGCTAACTGTTTATGTTTTCTGTTCAGCTTATGAGTGTGGTTTAATGCAAAAAATAAAAGTAATGGCGTGTCCTTACAGGACAAAGTCTCTGTGACAGTGAGTTGGAAGATCAACACATTGGAGTGTCTCATTTACTTCTTTCTCCTATGAAGTGTTATTAAAGGAAATCAGAGTTTTCAAGGTATGGTATGTTAATGTATAGTGTGTATCAGCTTCTGCAATAATTTAGTATTTGCTGTGAGTGAAGTTTTCAGGGCTTATGTCTGCTCTTCATCATAGTGGTACATGTAAAGGGGAACTGACTGTCGTAGAGGATTCAGAGTGCCAAGGAGTATACCATGTTAAGCCCCAGTTGTTCACATACACCTTCTCTGTGATCTGAATTGCATGCTTGAGTTTTTTGTATAATATGAATATGCTCTAGGAAAGACACCTGTTACTTTTGAACATTGTGATGGTTTTTACACAGCTTTTATTTAATATTTCTGTAGTCGTAACTTGCTTTCTCTGTATTGTCAGTAAAGCACTGCTTATACTTAAAAAGTGGCCCCAGGTGACTTGCAATTTGTTTGCTCATCCATTTCTTAATGAAATTGACTTGAGCCAAACATAATGCTAAGATATTTTCCTCTCTCTTGCATGATTATATTCCTGGGCTACTTATGTTGGATATGCAAGACAGGCACTGAGAAATAAAAAACCTTTGCATAAAGTACAGTTGAAGATGTGGTTTATACTATTAGAAAGCTTGGTTCATTTATATATTCTATGGAATCTGAACCCACTCTAATAAGGAGAAAGGAAAAATAAAAAAAAAAAAAGGAAAAAAAAAAAGAAAGAGGAAAAAAAGGAAGAAAAAAAGAAAAAGAAAAAAAAGAAAAAAGAAAAAAA
>NW_023306703.1:0-5839 GCF_011077185.1 Oxyura jamaicensis
GCCTAGCCTTAGCCACAGAAAGCCAAAACCTATTTGCCTTTGAATGGGAAAACCCCGACTCAGGTAGAAAGACGCAGCTTATGTGGACAGTATTACCTCAAGGATTCAAGAATAGCCCCACCATTTTTGGAAACCAATTAGCAAAGGAACTTGAGACTTGGAAACCTCCGGACACTGAAGGGACTTTGTTACAATACGTGGATGATCTATTGATAGCCACTGAGACTAAAGAAGGTTGTATTCAATGGACTGTCAGTCTCCTTAATTTTCTGGGTTTAAATGGATATCGAGTCTCCCAACAGAAAGCCCAGCTGGTTCAGCAATGTGTGACCTATCTGGGATTTGAAATTTCAGGAGGACAACGAGAGCTGGGAACTGAACACAAGGAAGCCATTTGTTGAACTCCGGAACCATAAACGATAAAAGAACTGCGAACCTTTCTGAGAATGACAGGTTGGTGTCGCCTTTGGATTTATAATTATGGACTGATGGTGAAGCCTCTATATGACTTGATAAAAGGTAACCAGTCAAAATTGGTTTGGACTGGAGAAGCGCGAACAGCTTTTAAGAGACTTAAACTTGAATGGATGCGTGCTCCGGCCTTGGGATTGCTGGACCTGTTGAAACCTTTTTGCTTATTTTCACATGAGAGACAAGGGATGGCTTTGGGAGTATTAGCGCAAAAGCTGGGTCCCTATAAATGAGTAGTAGCTTACTTCTCTAAACAACTGGATGAAGTAACTAAAGGATGGCCCGGATGTCTTTGGGCGGTGGCAGCAGTCGTTATCAATATACAGGAGGCTCAGAAGCTTACAATGGGACAGAAAATGACAGTGCTAGTTTCCCATACAGTCTCAACAGTTTTGGAACAAAAGGGAGGTCATTGGCTCTCGCCGCAGAGATTTTTTAAAATACCAAGCAATACTAGTAGAACAAGATGATGTGGAAATTGTGGTCACTAACATTGTGAATCCAGCCTCTTTCCTTAGTGGAACTCAGGATGAACTAATAACACATGACTGTATAGAAACAATGGAGACTGTGTATTCCAGTCAACCTGATCTTAAGGAAGAACCTTTAGAAGATGCTGACGAGTCTTGGTATACTGATGGAAGCAGCTTTGTGAAACAAGGACAACGTAAGGCAGGGTATGCCGTTACAACCACTCAACAGGTAATCGAGTCTAAACCATTACCTCCTGGGACGTATGCCCAGAAAGCAGAGATAATTGCTCTTACGCGAGCACTGGAACTAGCAGCAGGAAGGAAAATAAATAATTGGACAGATTCTAAATATGCATTTGGCGTGGTGCATGCTCATGGAGCGATTTGGAAAGAACGCGGATTGCTGACCGCTCAGGGAAAACAGATAAAACATGCTGAAGAAATTTTAAAATTGTTAGAGGCAGTAAAACAACCAGAAAAGGTAGCTATCATGCATTGTCGGGGACACCAAAAGGGGAACGCCGATTTTGAAATTGGAAATCGATTGGCAGATCAAGAGGCTAAGCAGGTAGCTGGATTAACTGAAGTGAAGGCATTATCTTTGATACCAGACGGTAAAGTTCAAACTATATACATAAACCAAAAGCCAAATTATACAAAAGAAGACTTGAAATTAATTGAAGATTTGAAAGGTAAAATGAAACCAGATAGATGGGTATATTTAAAAGATAACCGAGTAGTAATACCCTCTAATTTGATATGGCTCACAGTTCTTACAGAACACAATAAAACACATTGGGGAGCTGACACATTGCATAAGAGTCTGAGTCAGACATTAGTGGGACGAAATTTATATACAACGATAAAACAAGTAACTCAACAATGTAGCATTTGTTTACACAACAACCCCAATACTAAGAATAAAATAAAATTTGGAATAATTGGTAAAGGAAATTATCAGGGACGACAGTGGCAAATTGATTTTTCAGAACTCCCTAGAAAAGGGGGGTATCGTTATTTATTGGTTCTGACTGACACGTTTTCAGGATGGCCCGAAGCCTTTCCCTGTCAAACAAACAAAGCAAGAGAAGTGGTTAAAGTCTTGTTAAATGAAATAATACCACGCTTTGGGGTTCCAGTAGCAATGTCCTCTGATAGAGGTTCACATTTTTGTGCGCAAGTGGTACAACAGCTAAGTAAGATTCTAAAGATAGATTGGCAACTGCATGCTCCTTATAGACCGCAGGCAAGTTAAAATCGGACAAGAAGCTAATTTGTCATCCCTTCCTTTAGCATTACTTAGAATTAGAGTTAAACCTAGAGTAAAGGAGAATTTGCGTCCCTTTGAAATCTTATATGGGAGGCTGTATCAATTTCTATTTAGTGGAGAGGATCTAACACAGGATCAGAATATTTATATGCTTATATAACTGAACTTCAGAAACAATTAAATAAAGTACATAAATTGATTTTAGGGACCAGGGCTAGAGGGTTGGATCAACCAATCCACCCCTTTAAGCCCAGGGATTATGTATATATAAAGACTTTTTCAGGACAACCCCTAGAAGAAAGATGGACCGGACCATATCAGGTGTTGTTGATGATGCATACTGCTATCAAGATTAAAGAACAAGCTGCTTGGATCCACTATTCGAGAGTGAAGAGAGCTCCTGGAAAATTATGGACTGCTACCCCAATAGGATCTACCAAATTACGGCTCTTCAGGTCGTAATTATAATGGGGTGGCTACCTAATTTATACTTGACTTTATGGGATAAAAACACACATTTATCTCTGGTACAAGGAGTTTCTCATGCCCTGGGTAAAACAAATTGCTGGATATGTACACATATGCCAGAACATGGAGATAAAGGCATATCTCTAATAGGAATAAATCCTGGGAAAACTTATGGAGAAATACCTCTTGGGGTATTGAAGGTGATGAGATTCTGAAACTAGAAATAAATAGTCCTAAGGTACAAGGGTCATATTATACTTGCGTCCAGAGATGTAACCCACCCAAAGGACAAGGGAAAATTGATTGTAACCCCATAACATATGTGGGAAACCAGTCGTCTTGTAACACCACTTTATCTATTGGTACCTCAATTTCTGTTAACTCTACGGCTTGGCCAGTGCCAGAGGGAAGAGGATGGTACTGGCTGTGTAATGATACAGCTTGGAAGGTTTTACCAAAAAAAAACTGGATGGGAACTTGTACCTTGGGAGCAGTAGTCCCTAATATGACGATACATGATTCTTTGTCATGGGGGTATTTGAGAAATCATATTCGGAGGATTGGATGGGAAATCAAAAATCCCTTAGTAGAAAGACCTACTGCTTTCCATAGTTTTGCCCGTTGGTTTATCCCATGGTTAGGAGTGAGTGAGTTGGAAAAAAACAATAGTCAACATATCTGCAGTAATAGAAAAATTAGAGTAGGACAGTTGATGTGCTGAATGCTCAACAGCAAGAAATATCTAGCTTATCACAAATGGTGTTACAAAACAGAATGGCCTTAGACTTGTTGTTGGCTGTTCGAGGAGGAGTATGTACAATTGTTAATACTAGTTGTTGTGTGTATGTGGATCCAAGTGGGAGAATTTCCACTGACCTAGAGGAAATATGGAACAGACTAAAATATTACATGAAGTCACCAAAGACGATCTCTCATGGAGTTTTGAAGAAATGTGGAACAAAGTAACTTCTTGGCTACCTAATACACAGTGGCTGAAACAGGTTTTTATTATTACGATTGCTTTTGTGATATTGGGAATATTTGTATGTATATTGTTCAAGTGTTTGTTTTGTTGTACTATGAAAGATGCGTACATTTAATGCAAAGGAATTTGCATGCATCAAGAAAAGGGGAGAATGAAACAAGCAAGCAATTAGTAAATATGAAAGGATGATTAGCTAGCTAGGCAGTAGGATGAATCATTATCTAGGTACCAATAATAGAATAGATTAGTTACTCAATATTATCTGTTATTCAAGGAAGAAGTAGTCTGAGTCTGTAAGATATACTATCAGGAGCCAAGAGGTGAAGAATAGGTGAAAACTAAGTAACAAAAGCTTGCCAGACACCCCGTCTCGGGCAGGAAACAGATGGACAACTGTGGGAAAGGAATTTGCAGGTGGCTTTGCGCTACTTCCCACGTCCTTGTATTAGAGATAATGGGGAAACAAGCTAGAGACAAGTGCATGGAGAAGCTAGACCAATTATAAGTTGTTATCGGCACGTGCTGTAGTTAGTTGCCTATATATACTCTGTGAGAACTTGCAATAAAGGAGAATGATTATACTCGCATCGAGGTTGCATCGTTACTCGGGTCCGTTTCCCGTTCCGACATCTGGTAGCAGAGGATGGTTACACACCAGACAGTCCAGCGCGACTAAGTCTCCGAGACTGCGGTAAACAGCTAGAGGAGGGGATTGGGACAATAAACAGCTGAGAGGGTGCTGCTTGGCAGACACGGGTCAGGGTCGTTCCCTACCTCTCAGGGGAAGCACAGCCATGGAAGTGGGGGCTGTGGAATTATTGCTAGCTGGAATACTCTCTAAGAGAGGTATCAAGAAAACGGAAAAGAAACTGATCAAAAGTTGGGACAACGATGGGGACATTTTAGAGAGACTGCCTTGCTGTTCCCTGTTACGGAATGGTGGGAGTTCGGGAATACCATGTGGGAAAGGACTATAACAGGGGATTCAAAAGATGAGAAGGAGGTGAAAACTGTCTGTGAGTTGTGACGAATGGTTTTAGAGATACTAAAGGCTATGGAGGCGGAGAAGGAGGTTGCCTGCGCCGCGGCCCAGATGTCAACACTAGGAGCGGCAGCCCTTGCAGAACTGTTACTGACTTTTAACGCGCATTGCGGGCGAGAACTCTGGGGATGCCCCTCTAAATCATGCGGAAGTCCCGCCGGACCCACCATCGAACGCAGAAAAGACGGAAGTTGGCGGGGCCAGGTCAAAGCAGAGATCTGAGCCGCTTGCGGAAGTAACACCCCAGGACACCCACGGGGGATGTCCTGCACCGCCCACAGGAGAGGGAGGAGAGGCGTGTTGACCTCCGCCCTCAGCTCCGCCGCTGCTGCTGCCCACCCGCCACCACCCCCCACCCCTGGGTCGGCCCCGAGCCTCCCTCTCTGCTTCGCTCCTCTGCGTCCGTCGAACCGAGCGGCTCTGCCGCTGTTGCTACCCCCCACCCCCGGGCCGACCCCCCCCCCACCTCAGCCTGCCAGTCTGTCTGCTGGCACTGCCGACGGCAGATAGGCCAAGGCTTCAAACCGCCTACCCCAGATCTGTGGTAACTCCTTAAGGTTTCTACTAAAAAAAAAAAAAAAAGGCAAGAAAGAATAAAAGAGGAAAAGAAAAGTAATAAAGAAAAAAAAGAGAAAAAAAGAGAAAAAGACAAAATATATATAAAAAAGAAAAAAAGAAGAAAAAAATTGAAAAAAGGGAAAAAATAAAAAATTGAAAAAGAAAAAAAATGAAAAAAGGAGAAAAAAGGAAAAAAAGGGGAAAAAAAGAAAAAAGAAAAAAGGGGAAAAACAGAAAAAAGACAAAAAAATAAAAAATGAAAAAAAAAGAAAAAAAAAAAAAAAATAGAAAAAAGAGAAAGGGAAAAAAGAAAGAAAAAGAAAATAAAAAGAAAGAAAAAATGAAAAGAAAAAAAAAGAAACAAAAAAAGGAAAAAGGAAAGAAAAAAATGGAAAAAGAGAAAGGAAAAAAGAAAGAAAGAAAAAGAAGAAAAAAAATAAAAAAGGAAACAAAAAAAGAAAAAAGAAAAAAATAGAAAAAAATAGAAAAAAGAAAAAAATAGAAATAAAAATAAAGAAAAAAAGAGAAAGGAAAAAGGAAAGGAAAAAAAGAAAAAATGAAAAAATGAAAAA
>NW_023306704.1:0-4515 GCF_011077185.1 Oxyura jamaicensis
ATGCCTTAGATAAGGAAGAGTCTTTAGGCCTTGGAGAACAGGATCGAGCTAGCTTTGTGATTTGGACCGTGACCAAGACCGTAGAGAGCATGCGCAAGAAGATGGGGTGAAAAGTATACTATGAGGAAGACATACGGCCTTCCTCCCAAGGACCACTGCCCACGTCCATGAGACCCCTGCCCACAATTCTTGGAAGAATCTGCGCAAGTGCAAAGGACTGATAAGCTAATTAGCATAAGAAGCGTGAGTAGGCAGGTTTAGGTAATGAATATGTATAGGCGTTAATTGAATATTCGTAGTTTTGCTGTATAAATAGGGGATAGTTTGTCACTTCGGGTATGCACATTAGGTGGAAGGATCCCCCGTGCATCCAGCGCTGTCAATAAAGAATATTTCGTCACTTAGAAGAAATTTTTGACTTCGTTCTTTAAATCAACGGTAGCCCTTGCACGGGGAAGTGCTTGGGAGTGAACCAGGGAATCTGGTAAACTCATATGTGTGCGGTACCCCTTGCATGGTAAAGTGCTTGGCAGTACACCCCCATTTTCCAGAATCGGAATGTTAGTGTGTGGTAACCTGCAGGAGAGAAATTTCTGTAGCAGCATACTGACAAGGGCTGGGAAAAATGGGAAATATGAGTTCCAGGGGACAGGGAGATATCCCTGGGGGAGTGCCTACCGACAGTTCTTCCTGAAGAATGATAAGAAATTGGAAAAATGATCTCAAAATGAGAGGAGATGATAAAAGAAAAAAAAATGGTTAAATATTGTGTATCAGTCTGGACAAAAGAACCAATTAAGGAAACAGCAGTATTTTGGCCAAAATACAGGCCTGATGAAAATTCAGGCTTTAAATTTATATGTAAGCAATAAGATTCCTTTTTTTTTCAGAGAAGGAGCCAAGTTATGCTCCCTATAATCCTAATATTGCACCAGTGGCAGCAGCAGTCACTCCAGGAAGGGAGGCAGGGACTGCAATTAACACTGTCCCTAGAGAAGAGTGTACTCTAGGCTCTGGTAAGAATTAGATCAAGGTAGAATAGATATTTTGCCTTCCTGAAAAGGAATAGATATTTTGCCTTTCTGAAAAATAGAATTTTGCCTTCCCTGAAACTAACAGTACTAACACTAACTGTGTATCCTCTTAGGTGAACTCCCCCCTCTCCTTGCCAGCAGAGAGGTGTTAAGGGTTTTAAGAAGGAGATGAAGTCTTTAATTGAGGACCCCATCAGGCTAGATGAACAATTAGACCAGTTCCTAGGGCCTAATTTATACTCTTGGGGGGAAATGATGTCTATGCTAAGTATGTTCTTTACAGGGGAAGAAATGGGAATGATCAGGAGGAGAGCTGCTATACAAGAATGGGAAGGAGTTCATCCTCTGGGACCAGGGTTAATACCGGCAGAGCAGGGGTGCCCACCTGCCAATCCTGGCTGGAGTGGTGATAGTGCACAGCACAGGGGTCATGTGGGAGAGTTGGGGTCGGGGTGGGGGATTGCTCAGAGTGAGTCCCAGGGACCCGGTGTCCCAGGGGCTCTTGAAAGTTCATTTTGTGGTTGGATTCTGGTCAGATACACGGAGGGGGGTCTCCGGAGGGGTGGGAAGATGTAGTGAACAGTCACTGGGGGGCCCTCCTGTGGGAGGCCCTGAAGGTGTATGTCAGGAGGGGAGATAAGAAGGAAAAGCAGAGAGCGAAACTAATGGTATTCACAGTGAGGCAGAGGGTTGGAGAAAGAGGAAGAAAATCTTCAGGGGGAGTTGGGGCCAAGATGGAATGGAGAGGAGGAGAGATGAAGGAATGGCAGGCAAGGAAGGCTGCCTATGTTGTGGTCTGAATCCTAGCAGGGACAGGCTTTGATGGGATGTTTTAAGTGTGGCCAGGCTGACCACTTCAGGAAGGAATATCCGGAGTGGAAGAAGGAGAGAAGGAAAATGGGATGAAATATGGTATGCTGATATGTTGTTTCAGCATCCTGGAGGGAGAAAGGTATGGAATTAAGTTGGCCAATGACTGAGACTTTGGTGAAAGTACAGGCTGGAGAAAGGTAGAAAGAAGTGTTAAAAAGGGTTATTGAAGGTGTTAAAGGTGTGGTATGTAGTGTTTGACTGAGCTGTTTGAAGTTAAATGAGCAGGGAAAGAGGATGTAGGCATTATCTAAGTAACAGTCTGTAAGATTTGGTATGTTTGCTGTGGAGCTTGGTCAGTTTCCCAAGTATTAGGGAGGAACGGGGGGGGGGAGGCTGGTGGACAGCCTGCTCCACCAGGGGCCTCTCCACAGGCTGCAGGGGGGCTTTGGCTCCGGCGCCTGGAGCGCCTCCTCCCCCTCCTTCTGTGCTGACTTTGGTATCTGCGGGGAGGTTTCTTGCTCCTCACTCTCCCAGCTGCTGTTGTTGGTTTTTGTTTGTTTGTTTGCTTTTGTTTTCTTGGATGTGCTCTCACAGAGGCACAGACTGTGTTGCTCATGGCTTGGCTCTGGGCAGTGGAGGGCCCCCTTTGGGGCCGGATGAAATTGTCCATTATCTGCCACGGGGAGGCTTCTGGATTCTTCTTGGGGGGGCTGCCACTGCAGCCTCCTCCCAGAACCTTGCCATTGAACCCAATACACTGGTGCAGCTAGGTCATTACTGGCCTGTAAACTATCAGGGATTGAATTAACTAATGAAACCCTAAAAGCGATGGGGGTAGAAGGGGCCAGGATAACAGTGCCACTTTGGGGGAATACCAAGCTGAGACTAGGGGATAAAATGATCACTGGGCAATTATTGTATGTACCCAAGGCAGGGACTAACTTGTTGGGAAGGGATTTGATGATGAAATTGGGCATTCCAATAGTAAATTGTTAGACGGGAATAACGGTGTTATTAATGGAGTGCTCTCAGGCCCTGAGAGCAAAGATATATTCACCTCTGACTGGAAAAACCCTGAAATGGGGGGTGGAAGCAACAATACAGATGGACAGTTTTACCTCAGGGGTTTACAGGACCACCAATTTATTTGGGCAAGTTCTAGAACAGATTTTGGAGCAATTACAATCTCCCGAGGAGGTATTACTGTTACAAATATGTGGATGATCTTTTATTGTCAGGACAGGAGAAAATAGTTGTGAAGGAAGTTACTAACAAGCTATTCAACTTTCTGGGAAAGCTGGGCTTGGGAGTATTGAAAAATAAGTTACAACATGTAGAAAGAGAAGTCAGGTATTTAAGGCATCTAATGTCTGAGGGAAAACGAAGAATAAATCCAGTGAGGATTCAGGGAAGTGTTGAAAACTGAGAAAGAACTAAAAAGTCTTAAGAGAAAGATTTTTTTTTAAGGAATCAGGAATCATGAAGTCTGAAGGAAAATGGACACTCCCTGATGGGAGAGAAATGCTGAATAAAGCACCAATGAGACAAATATTAACTGTTTTACATCAAGAGAGTCATTGGGAGTGTGTTGGGTCTTTCTGGGATGGAGTCACCTTTCCCTGCAGCAGCCCACACAGTGCTGTGCTCTGCACTTGTAGCTGGAACAGCACCGGTATCACTCCAACGTTGTGTCTATTACTGCATAGTGCTGGCACAGCATCAGGACTCCCTCCAAGCCCCCAAGAGCCAGCAGGCTGGGGGTGGGCAAGTGATGGGGAGGGGACATCACCAGGGCAACTGACCTAAACCAACCAAGGGGATATTCCATAACACCTGAGGTCACACTCAGCAATAAAAAGGGGGGCTGTCGTGGGGGAGGGCGGTCCTCCTGAACAACCGGTACGTGTTTTGAGGCCCTGCTTCCCAGGACGTGGCCAAACATCACTCGTTGATGGGAAGTAGAGAATAACTTTTTTTTCCCTTTCTCTCTGTGCTTCCGTGCGGCCTTGTTGTTTCTTTTGTTTCTTTTTCTCCCCGTTCCCTTTCCCTTTAATTAAATCATTCTCATCTCAAACCTCGAGCTCTTTGTGTTGACTTTTCTCCCCTTTCCTCTTAGAGGAGGGGGGGAGTGAGAGAGCGGTTGTTGTGGAGCTCGGCTGCCCACTCGAGTAAAACCACCACAAGGAGGTGCAAGGAATTGTGCTAAGAAAGTATGTCTGTGTAGGAACATACACTTTAGTGAAGCAAATATGCAGAGGATGTACTATATGTCAAAAGGTAAATAAAAAGGTCATCCGTAACCCACCTAGAGGGGGACAGGAGCCAGGGATTCGACCTTTCCAAAGTACACAGGTAGACTTCACTGAGTTACCTAAAGCAGGGAGACTTATGTACTTATTTATCCTAATTGACCATGTGATTGGATGGGTGTAAGCTTTCCCCTCAGTATCTGCCACTGCGAACACGGTGGCTAAAGTATCGCTGTGTGATAAATGATTGAGTCTCAAATAGAATTTCAATTAAAGTTTGTAATTTATTAGGCGAATAGAGGCAAGCAAACAGCGCTGGGTGCGCCAGGAGTCTCTGCTCCACCAAGACGCACACCTGTTACATCAGGTGGCTGATTTTTATGCTCCTAGACTAATACATATTCATCACTATTCCTAGA
>NW_023306705.1:0-1768 GCF_011077185.1 Oxyura jamaicensis
CCCCTTGAAGGTAAGCCTGTATATAACAAAAAGGATAGAAAATTAATTGAAAGTCAAAAGGGAAAATATAACCAAGAGGGATGGACTATTACCAAAGAAGGGATGTGAAAGCTAGTCATCCCCTACAATTTATTGTAGTCACTGGTAAAGAAAAAACACCAGAAAACACATTGGGGAATAGATGCTTTGTATAACTATCTAATTGGAAACATTATTGCCAGGAACTTATATGCTACCATCACTCAAATAACTTAATGTGATCTTTGTCTCCAGACTAACCCCAAAAATGCCCCCAAACCAAAACTGGGTCAAATTGGAAAAGGCCATGGGCCTGGGCAACAGTGGCAAATTGACTTTTCTAAACTTCCAAGAAAAGGGGGGTGTCGATATTTACTGGTGTTAACAGATACCTTTTCAGGATGGCCAGAGGTTTTCCCTAGTAGGACTGCCAAAGCCCGAGAGGTAACTAAGTCTCTTGCAGAGAAAACTTTGAAACCACAGTGGGAAGGACTATACCAGGTGCTCCTTACTACCTTCACCGCAATTAAGATCAAGGAACAGAGTGCCTGGATTCACCATTCTCGAGTGAAGAAAGCTCCAGAAGCCCCCTGGAAAGTAACACCGGGTGACGGTGAACTGAAACTGAAGCTTAGTCGAACAAAATGAGGACATTACGGTCGGGAGTATTTAGTAATGTAATTAGCAGAAATATAGTTAACAGAATCATTTTATTTTTGTGGCTTATAGTTGTAACTGTGATTCAAGAATTGGAAGGTGCCTCTATGACAATAGAGAATGGTGAGTGGCCTTGGTCCGAAGCTGTAACAACAGAAGATAAGAGCATTAATGGAAAGTTAGAAGTTGTGGTTATTGGGCGAACAAATGGTGACCATTTACATACGTTATCAGAATGGCAAAAATTAGGGGAAGAGTGGCCACACCAAAGAACCATAGGAGACAAAATTAAAATAGGGTGCCGAATGATTAATGGAACGACCCACAAGAAAGTAACAGGGATTTTAGTAAAACCGATTTCCAGAAGTGGACAATAAGAAGGTTGTATCCACCCAGGTAACAGCCCAGGCAGGCAACAGCTGCCTTGATCATTAGGGAAGGATTTGTGAAAGCAACACAATTGATGCTCAGGATGTATGTCTTGACACTGAGCAAGGTGTTTGCCACTTTGAAATTAATCCAAATACTAGTCAAAAGACTGTGCTTCTATATGTTGGTCAAGGGTGTGTGTGTCTAAGAACTGCTTGTGCTTTTGTAGAGGTAGATAAGGAAAACGTAACTCTCCCTAGCAAAAATCATTCTAACTTTTGTATTTGTAACTTTGTTAGAATCATCGGATGTGATTTTCTATATTTGGCACCAGTGGTATCCCACCAGTTGATCAAGTCTGACAACACAATATATATGAACCTCATCTTAGTGAAATAAACAGAGTTTTGCAGAGAATAAACCAAGACACAAATCACAACTGGTGGGATGCCCTCTTCAGATGGTCGCCAACTGCAACCGGGATTTTGAACACATTATGTCACCCAATTATTGTTTTATTGATATTAGTTGGTATAAGTTTAATACTGTTTTTTTAATGCTTGTTTGGAATTGGAAATTGTTACAACGAATGGCGATATTAGCTTCCTTGACGAAAGTACAAGGCAAGGCATTGAGGGATACATATCAGAGAGCTTGGGAAGAAAAATTTTTTATAGTAAGTAAAAGAATTTACTAAGATTTTCCAGAAAAGGGGGGACTGAAA
>NW_023306706.1:0-1555 GCF_011077185.1 Oxyura jamaicensis
TATTTTCCTCCCCTCCTGTACAAACCAATGTCTCTGCTATTAGGGGTTAGCGCCCTTCTGTGCAAGGAAGACGATATGGTGGGTACACACCCCATGCCACCCTGTGGTTTTACCTACGTGACCATGGAGAGGACATGAGAAAATGGGATGGAAAATCTACCTCAACCCTAGAAGCACGGGTATGTGACTTGCAAAAGAAAACAATCGGGAAAAAGGGGGTCTCTGAAAAGTTTGCTGCTCCAACTTCCAGCAGGCAGTCCTTTAAACACAGGAATGAAGATTCTGACGAGGATTAGAGGGGCCCTGCCTCCAGCCAGGGGGAGGAAAGGGACAATCGAGTTTATTGGACTGTGTGGATTCGATGGCCTGGCACATCAGACGCACATAACGCTTTAGTAGACATCGGTGCTTCCCTGGGCAGCCCGTTCCAATGTCTAACAACCCTTTCGGTAAAGAAGTTCTTCCTAACATCCAACCTAAAACTCCCCTGGCGCAACAATCACTTCCCTGGCCCTGCTGGCCACACTGTTTCTTATACAGGCCAGGATGCTGTTGGCCTTCTTGGCCACCTGAGCACACTGCTGGCTCATATTCAGCCGACTATCAACCATCACTCTCAGGTCTTTCTCTGCCTGGCAGCTCTCCAACCACTCACCTCCCAGCCTGTAGCTCTGCTTGGGGTTATTGCGCCCCAGGTGCAGGACCCGGCACTTGGCCTTGTTGAACTTCATGCAGTTGACCTCGGCCCATCGGTCCAGCCTCTCCAGATCCTCCTGCAGAGCCTTCCTACCCTCGAGCAGATCGACACACGCACCTAACTTGGTGTCATCTGCAAACTTACTGAGGGTGCACTCAATGCCCTCATCCAGATCATCGATGAAGATATTGAAGAGGACCGGCCCCAGCACCGAGGCCTGGGGAACGCCACTAGTGACCGGCCTCCAACTGGATTTGACTCCATTTACCACGACTCTTTGGGCCCGGCTATCCAGCCAGTTTCTAACCCAACGAAGCGTGCGCCAGTCCAAACCAAGAGCAGCCAGTTTCTTGAGGAGAATGCTGTGGGAAATGGTGTCAAAAGCCTTGCTGAAGTCAAGGTAGACCACATCCACAGCCTTTCCCTCATCCACCCAGCGTGTCACTTTGTCATAGAAGGAGATCAGGTTCGTCAAGCAGGACCTGCCCTTCATAAACCCATGCTGACTGGGCCTGATCACCTGCTTGCCCCTTTTCCTTGGAGGGGAGTCCAATACACCTGGAATTGGCTGCCCCAGGGGTTGAAACATAGCCCTACCATTTGCCATGGACTGATCCAGTCTGCGCTGGAGCAGGGGGGAGCTCCTGAACACCTGCAGTACATCGATGACATCATTGTGTGGGGTGACACAGCAGAGGAAGTTTTTGAGAAAGGGAAGAAAATAATCCAAATCCTTCTGAAGGCCGGTTTTGCCATAAAACAAAATAAAGTTAAAGGACCTGCACAATATACCCAGTTTCTAGGAATAAACTGGCAAGATGGACGTCGTCAAATCCCAATGGATGTGATCAACAAAAT
>NW_023306707.1:0-2257 GCF_011077185.1 Oxyura jamaicensis
TGTTATCAGCACTCTTCTCATCCTAATCCAAAACATAGCACCCTACCGGCTACTAGGAGGAAAAATAACTCTGTCCTAACTAAAACCAGGACATCTGTTCTTCAGTTTCTGCAGATATCTTCAATCTGAATTTGTGTGGAATGGAGGTTTAAATTTAAATGTAACTCTGGCCTTTGACTATGCCTGTGTTAATCTGCCTAGCAAAAATCTTCCTGTTCTGTCCTCTGCCCATATTTCTGTTTCAATATGTATCTGAAATATTCCTGTGTCTTCAATCACAGTCAAACCAGTTAGCCAAGCTGACTGTCTTCCTGTTGAAGTGGTGTGTTGGAGGTTTTATACCTTTCCTTGGCCTCTAGTTAACCCGTCCACAAGATGGCATTGGATTTGTCCCAAATATGGGGAATGCAGCAATTAATTCCTCTGGCATGTACATGACTTGAGACCTAGAGCTCAGCTCACTCTTAGAGGTTAAGGGAAGTGAAATCTTAACTGTGACTGCTGCACGGTCGCAGCAGTGCCAGGAACTCCTGCCCAGGCAGTTCAGTGAGGGCAGTGGCTCCCCATTTGCTCTCCTCTGCTTTGCAATGATGTACCCCTTCTGCGCTCTCTCTTGCCTGTGGGATGTCATTGCCCTTCTGTCTTGGGACCTCTCACAGTGTTCTGGGTGTCTTCTCAGGCTGTCTGGCCACAGGGCACGTGCACAGGTGTACCAAAGCACCCCTATTTCCTTCTGCTATAACTCTTGATCTGTTGGTTAAGTTCAGAGCTGATTCAGTTCCTCAACCATCACCAAGGTTAGGAAGTGTGTGGGCTGAAGAGCAAGAGAAGCCTTTTATTTGTTTGTTTGTTTGTTTGTTTGTTTCAGAAGGGTTACATTACACACCTCTGTCTTAAAACCCAATCCAGATATTCATTTGCGGCAAGAATCCAGAGCTGCAGGAGCCTGGTAGCTCACTATTAATCCGGGAGTGGTTTTGTCCTCTTGGGCTTGTTTCACACCAGGATTAATAATCAAAGATTGGCCTGTGAAACTCATACACATTCCTCCCTCAAGCATCCTTTTCTAGTAGTTGACTGCAGTTGTTGGCCGTAGCTTGGGCCAAGAAACTCACCCCAAGTAGGACTAGAAGAGGTCCGGTAAGGGCCATAGTGCTCGGCGGTCACAGCCCGAAGGGGTTGCAGCCCTTGGCAGACCTTCCCAGCCGCAGCACCAGTTCCCTATCCGGTCTTGCCCTCTTCCCTAATCTTAAAGGGGTGTACATTGCAGATGTACCTTCTCGGTACCTTCAGGGGATAATGCTTAACTGATCCCTGTTATTGATAAATCTCTTCCCTTAGTAGGTATCTATTCAAGAGGTTCTTTGTTTACTAATTTTACAGGAGTAACTGCAATAAATTTGGAGTAATTACAATAAAGGAGTAATTAGAATAAAATTCCCACAGCAACTTAGCTTATGCTCTTTGATGAAGGCTTCTTCAAATGCATCTGATAGTTCAGTTTCTCCTGGTTCCGATGTTACTTTCTACTCTTCCACTGGACCTTTTACTCATGACACGTGCCCATCCTTTTTCAGCAGTTCTCACAGCTGTTTCCTTATTAATAGATAACAGCTAATAGGTAACAGTTAATAAATATCGGCTGTTTTCTTGTTAATAAAGCAAGAAAAGGTCCTTCCCAGAGGGGAGATAAGCTTTCTTTTTACCATGTTTTTATTAGAACCCTATCTCCTGGTTTTAACTGGTGAATTGCAAATCCTAAAGGTGGTGTCTGAGCCGTCATCCCAGTTTCTCTTAGCTCTTTTAATCTTCTACCAATGGTAATTATATATTTCTGGATACTACGATCCTCAACTACATTGTTCCCTAGGGGCATCCCTTGAGAATAAGGCATGCCATATAACATTTCATATGGTGATAATCCAGTCTCAGTGTGTGGTTTAGTTCTAATATTTAAAAGTGCCAATGGTAAGCATTTCGTACAGGGCATTTGTGTCTCGATCATTAACTTAGCCAATTGTTGTTTCATTGTTTGATTCATTCTTTCTACTTTCCCCGAGCTTTGTGGGTGCCACGGAGTGTGGTATTCCCACTGAATACCTAATGATTGACATAATAATTTTATTATTTTAGAAGTAAAGTGTGTGCCCTGATCAGAATCAATGTACTGGATTATCCCTGTCCTGGTTTCAGTTAGGACAGTTATTTTCCCTCCTAGTAGCTGGTAGGGTGCTATGTTTTGGATTAGGATGAGAAG
>NW_023306708.1:0-1627 GCF_011077185.1 Oxyura jamaicensis
TACCATCCACGAATCAGTGTATAGGTAGAGAACTGGCCACTTTTCTCTTTCAACAATATCTAAAGCCAGCTCGATGGCTTTTACTTCTGCAAATTGACTCGATTCACCTTCTCCCTCAGTAGCTTCTGCAACTCGTCGTGTAGGACTCCATACAGCAGCCTTCCATCTCTGATGGTTTCCCACAATGCGACAGGACCCGTCAGTGAACAGGGCATATCTCTTCTCATTTTCTGGTAGCTTGTTGTACAGTGGGGCTTCTTCAGCACGGACCACCTCCTCCTCTGATGACATTCCAAAGTATTTGCCTTCCAGCCAGTCCATAATCACTTCCAAGATTCCCAGACGACTGGGGTTTCCTATTCGAGCCCGCTGAGTAATCAGTGCAACCCACTTGCTCCATGTAGCATCAGTTGCATGATGTGTAGAGGGGACCCTTCCTTTGAACATCCAGCCCAGTACTGGCAGTCGGGGTGCCAGGAGGAGCTGTGCTTCAGTACCAACCACTTCCGAAGCAGATTGAACTCCTTCATATGCTGCCAATATCTCCTTTTCGGTTGGAGTGTAGCGGGCCTCAGATCCTCTGTATCCCCGACTCCAAAACCCTAGGGGTCAACCTCGAGTTTCCCCAGGCTCTTTCTGCCAGAGGCTCCAGGTGGGGCCATTCTCCCCGGCTGCGGTGTAGAGCACATTCTTTACAACTGGTCCCGTTCGGACTGGCCCAAGGGCTACTGCATGAACTATTTCTTGCTTAATTTGTTCAAAGGCTTTTCGTTGCTCAGGGCCCCATTCAAAATCATTCTTCTTACGAGTTACTTGGTAGAGCGGGTTTAAAATCAGACTGTAATTTGGAATGTGCATTCTCCAAAACCCCACGACACCTAGGAAAGTTTGTGTTTCTTTTTTGCTGGTTGGTGGAGACATAGTTGTTATTTTGTTTATCACGTCCATTGGGATTTGACGACGTCCATCTTACTGTTTTATTCCTATAAACTGGATCTCTCATGCAGGTCCTTTGACTTTATTTTGTTTTATGGCAAAACCAGCCTTCAGAAGGATTTGGACTATTTTCTTCCCTTTCTCGAAAACTTCCTCTGCTGTGTCACCCCACACAATGATGTCATCGATGTACTGCAGGTGTTCAGGAGCTCCCCCCTGCTCCAGCGCAGACTGGATCAGTCCATGGCAAATGGTAGGGCTATGTTTCCACCCCTGGGGCCGCCGATTCCAGGTGTATTGGACACCCCTCCAAGTGAAAGCAAACTGTGGCCTGCACTCTGCTGCTAGAGGGATGGAGAAAAATGCATTAGCGGTATCAATTGTGGCATACCACTTGGCTGCCTTTGATTCCAGTTCGTACTGGAGTTCTAGCATGTCCGGCACTGCAGCACTCAGTGGTGGCGTGACCTCGTTCAGGCCACGATAGTCTACTGTTAGTCTCCACTCACCATTAGACTTTTGCACTGGCCATATGGGACTATTAAAAGGTGAATGAGTCTTGCTGATCACTCCTTGGCTCTCCAGTTGACGAATTAGCTCATGGATGGGAATCAGGGAGTCTCGGTTGGTGCGATATTGCTGCCGGTGCACAGTTGTAGTAGCAATTGGCACTTTTTGTTCTTTGACCCTC
>NW_023306709.1:0-3878 GCF_011077185.1 Oxyura jamaicensis
GCAAGCAAACAGCGCTGGGTGCACCGGGAGTCTCTGCTCTACCAGGATGCACGCCTGTTACATCAGGTGGTTGATTTTTATGCTCCTAGACTAATACAAACATTGGGATTCAAACAGACATTCAAACATTGGGATACACAATTAGCAAAGGCCACCTAGTTATTTAACACTTCGGGCACTATGGGTTCTGCCAGTCACATTGGTGTTGGCCAGTCAAAACTCTTATATATTGTAGAAAGAGATGAAGTCCCTGTATTGCATGTAAAAAACATGCTGGGGAAGACAGTTTGGGTTATTCCTGCCTCAGGCAAAGGTAAACCCATCCGTGGGATTGCTTTTGCTCAGGGACCTCGGTGAGGTAATGTGGAAGGATAGGTGTGAAAAATACATCAATAATTTTCTCAGACAGGGTCTTCTATGAAGCTATTTTATTTGTGATTCCAATGGCGGGTGTCCTGCAAATTGGAGAGCACAGTAAAAATTATGTCATAACCTTATATTTCCTATTACCCGATGCCTAATTCCTCCCCTGTTTCCTCATTGTTTGAGTACTTGTACTGGGTATGGCTGGGATGTTAACTTTCCCTGCAGCAGCCCATACAGTGCTGCGCTCTGCACTTGGAGCTAGAACAGCAGTGGGATCACACTGGTGTTGTGTCTGCTGCTGAGAAGTGCTGGCAAAGCATCAGGACTCTCTCTAACCCTCCTAGGGGGTGGGCAAAAAAGTGAGAGAGAAACATCACCAGGGCAGCTGACCTAAACCAACCCAAGGGATATTCCATACCATATGATGTCACACTCAGCAATAAAAGGTGGAAAAAGGAAGAAGAGGGGAGGCGTGGTCTCTCATTGTGAAAACGTTTGTCCTCCTCCCAAACACCAGCTACATGCATTGAGGCCCTGCTTTAAGGACGTGGTCAAGCATCGCTCATTTCTGGGAAGCAGAGAGCAATTTCTTTCCTCTGCTGTCGGAAAGGGAAACGGTCCCGAGTAATGATGCAACCTCAATGCGAGTATAATCCTCCTCCTTTATTGCAGGTTCTCACAGAGTATATATAGGCAACTAACTACAGCACACGCCGATAACAACTTATAATTGGTCTAGCTTCTCCATGCACTTGTCTCTAGCTTGTTTCCTCATTATCTCTAATACAAGGACGTGGGAAGCAGCGCAAAGCCACCTGTGAATTCCTTTCCCACAATTCCCCCTTTTTATTTACAATCAACCAAATGCTTTCTATATATTTTTCTATCAAGCACTGCAAACATTACAATAAGCAACAGGGTGAAAATCACATACAAATTATGATTGTAAAGTAGCGTGCCTACTAGAATCTACATCAATCAACAAGCCACTAAGCACTAGGGATGGTGCTTCGCCGCGATGCTACTTCTCACTCGCACAGCACAATCACACAATCACACAAAGAGGCCTCTTGCACTTTTCATTCATACCACAAGAAAATATCACTTAAAATAATTTGTCTGCAGCTTCAGGAGGTCCTTGTCTACTCCCGTGGAGAACAGCTGAGAGTGGAGACCCCTCCGAGGAAAATGCTCGGGGTGCACCTAGGGGCATCCGTTCCACAGTCGATCCCACAGCCGAGCAGAGCTGCTCCTGGCACAAGGAACGATGCTATTATAGTTTTGTATAATTACACCAAAGAGATGCATTGCGATAAGGAGTGAGTGTGACATTGACAATTTGTTTCCTGGTTTGGTTTTTGCCCATGTAATTGGACCTTACACATGATGTGGCTGTTACACTTCCCAGGATATCTAATTCCTGTGGCTCTAGGGGCGCTCCTGGCAAGTAGACAGTCCAATCTTTGTTATCTGCCAGGATCCCCACCAGACATGTCGTAAAGGGGTCGTTAGCACTAGCCAGGGACAGGCACATCGCTTCCTGTCCTGTCATGTTGGTGAGGGTGACCCCGATGTTGTGGCATGGTTGGATGGAGACCCAGGGCTGGCCATAACCGATGACAGTGGTGATTGTGAGGAGGAGGCCAACCATGGCCTTACCCCCTTGCTGGTACCCATCTCAGTCCGTGACCTGTGGAGACACAAGCATACCCTCGACCCCAAGTTATTAGAGGCTGGGGTCCCTCCCAAAGACCTGTATTTCAATTTGTTACCATCACTAAGGCCTGCTCTGATTCTGGCACCCGTGACAGTGCAGAATTCATACTTTTGTAATGTTTTACTATGGGTGGTACCTCTTTGTGAAGAAAGGGTAATGCTAGGTGATTCATTATGTAAAGTGCCTTTCCCAACCTGTTCTGTGGTGTTTCCTGGGTGTCTCCCCCTTTTTATTTTATTTTATTCTTTTTCTTTCTTTTTTTTCTATTTTTTTTCTTTCCCTTTTTTTCTTTCTTTTTTTCCTTCTTTTTTTTTCTTTCTTTTATACTTTTTTATTTTTTTCCTTTTTCTTTCCCTTTTTATTTTTTTCCTTTTTTCTTTTTTTCCCTTTCCTTTTTTTCTATTTTTTTCTTTTTTTTCTTTTTCTCTTTTTTTCTTTATTTCCCACATTTTTTCTTTTTTTTCTATTTTTCTATTTTTTCTTTTTTCTATTCTTTCTTTTTTATTTTTTCTTTTTTTTTCTTTTTTCTTTCTTTTTTTCTTTTTCTATTTTCTTCTTTTTTCCTTTTTTCTTTTTTGTTCTTTTTGTTTTTTTTTCTTTTTTATTTTTTTCTCTTTTTTTCCTTTTTTTCCTCTTTTTTCTCTTTTCTCTTTTTTATTTTTTCTTATTCTTTTTTCTTTTTTTATTTCCTTTCTTTCCTTTTTTTTCTTTTTCTTTTCTATTTCTTCTTTCCCTTTTTTTCATTTTTTTCTTTTTTTCTCTTTTCTTTTCCTTTTTTCTTTTTCTCTTTTTTCTCTTTTTTCTTTTCCTCCTTTTTATTTCTTTCCCTTATTTATTCTTCTTTTTTATCTTTTTATTTTTTTTCTTTTTCTTTCCCTTTTTTTTCTTTTTTTTTCTTTTTTTAATCTTTTTTCTTTTTTTCTTTTTTTCTTTCTTTTTTATTTTTCTTCTTTTGGTACCCTTTTTTCTATTTTTGTTCTTTTTCCTTTTTTCAATTTTTTCTTTTTTTCTTTTTTTCTTTTTTATTTTTTTCTATTTTTTCTTTCTTATTTTTTCTATTTTTTTCTTTCCCTTTTTTCTTTTTCTTTCTTTTTTCTTCTTTCTTTTTTCTTTTTTCCTTCTTTTTTCTTTTTCTTTTCTATGTCTCTTTTTTCTTTTTTTCTTTTTTTTCCTTTTTCTTTCTTTTTTCTCTTTCCCTTTTTTCTACTTTTTTCTTTTTTTCTTTTTTCTTTTCTTTTTTCCTTCTTCTTTCTTTCCCTTTTTTATTTTTCTTTCCTTTTGTTGTGGTTTAACCCGGCTGGCAGCTAAACACCACACAGCCGTTCGCTCACCCTCCCCCCTCCCTCTCTGGGATGGGGGAGAGAAACGGAAAAGTGAAGCCTGTGAGTTGAGATAAAGACAGTTTATTAAGATAGAGAATAATAATGATAATAATAATAATATGTACAAACAAGTGATGCACAATGCAATTGCTCACCACCCGCTGACCGATGCCCAGCCCAACCCCGAGCAGCCGCCCCCCCCAGCCCGGCTAGCCACCCCTATATATTGTTTAGCATGATGTCAGATGGTATGGAATACCCCTTTGGCCAGTTTGGGTCAGCTGTCCTGGGTCTGTCCCCTCCCAGCTTTTGCTGCACCCCCAGCCTGCCCGCTGGCAAGACAGAGCGAGGAGCTGAAAAGTCCTTGGCATAGTATAAGCAGTGCTCTGCAGCAATTAAAACATCAGCATGTTATCAGCACTCTTTTCATCCTAATCCAAAACATAGCACCCTACCAGCTACTAGGAGGAAAA
>NW_023306710.1:0-1641 GCF_011077185.1 Oxyura jamaicensis
CTCACTTAATACAAGAAACAATGAACAAACATCTGTTACATATCACAGAATGAAGTTGCTTTGTTATTATTTCAGCTGCATTTGTTGGGGGAAAAAACAACCCCAGGATTAGATAAACATGACTTCTGCTACCTTTAGACAGTCAGGAACTGCTGTTCTCTTAGTGTAGGTATGACTAAAATTATATCTTAGTTATGCAGAAATTCTTCACTCAAGGATAATAGAAATATTTTTAACTGTAATTAAGACTTGTGAAATGTCTCTTTTTTTGGCTACATCTGTTCTTATGACTTCACCTCGTCTCTCATTTGCCTTTTTAAAATATCTACTGCAGAAATCACAGCAGTAGATGGGGTCAAGTGTAGTAGTTACTGTGTGTAATGCAGTTTCCTACTCTCTGCATCTTGGAAATACCTGTAGAAGTTCACCTACAGGTATATATTTTCTCTGTAACCCAAAGGTGTGACATCAGTTAGTTTTGCAGCTATAGGTAACTACTTTAATGATGTTGAAACACAACAGCAGACATCTCAGATAGACTAGACATTCAAATATTTAGTTATCCAGGTTCAGACTAGGTCTGAGAGCCTGTAGTGATCCTTTTTAGCACAAGGCTATTTAACGTTGCTTGCACAGAAATGCAGTCACACCTTTGGATTACCAAGCAGATATGCTATAGACTCAGTTTAGCCAAATCTTCAGCTGATGTTGATCATTATAATTCCACTAAAGTCACTGTCGTGGTTTCAGCTAGGACAGAGTTAATTTTCCTCCTAGCAGCTGGTAGGGTGCTATGATTTAGGATGAGAAGAGTGCTGATAACATGCTGATGTTTTAATTGTTGCAGAGCAGTGCTTACACCAAGCCAAGGACTTTTCAGCTTCTCGCTCTGTCCTGCCAGCGGGCAGGCTGGGGATGCAGCAAGAGCTGGGAGGGGACAGACCCAGGACAGCTGACCCAAACTGGCCAAAGGGGTATTCCATACCATATGACATCATGATAGGCTGGGCATCAGTCAGCGGGTGGTGAGCAATTGCATTGTGCATCACTTGTTTCGTACACATTATTATTAGTAGTACTATTATTATTATTATTTTCCTGTCTTAATAAACTGTCTCTATCTCAACCCACAGGCTTCATTTTCCTGTTTCTCTCCCCCATCCCGGGGGGCGGGGGGGGGGGGGAGGGCTCTGTAGTGCTTAGCTGCCAGCCAGGTTAAACCACAACAGTCAGTAAGTGTTACAGTGATTTACATAAGTAGGAAAACCAGACCTGTAGCTTTTATACTTTTCTTGAAAGTGACTCTTCCTTTACAAGGTATTCATGGCCAGAGCGAATAATACCCAGTGAAGTCAGGAGTTATTTGTGCTGATATTGAAACAAGCAAGCAATTAGTAAATATAAAAGGATGATTAGCTAGCTAGGCAGTAGGATGATTCATTATCTAGGTATTAAGAATAGAATAGATTAGTTACTCAATATTATCTGTTAGTCAAGGAAGAAGTAGTCTGAGTCTGTAAGATATACTATCAGGAGCCAAGAGGAGAAGAATAGGTGAAAACTAAGTAACAAAAACTTCCCAGACATCCCGTCTGGAAACAGATGGACAACAAGGACACAAATTAGCTCAGACTGATAAGG
>NW_023306711.1:0-2625 GCF_011077185.1 Oxyura jamaicensis
GCCCCCCCTTTTCTGGAAAATCTTAGTAAATTCTTTTACTTAATATAGAAGTAAATTTGGATGAAGGCAATTTGACTGAAGAAGCTCTTTGGAGGGGGCGCCCCGCCGGTTTTGGTGGCCTCTGTTGAGAATATTTTCACTCAAATCCTTCACCGACGAACCCTAAAATTAGCAACAAGCAAATAAAGCCGGCAACCCCAAGTAATCTTTGTTAATGAAGACCGAACGAAGACTCAGGATTGAGTAAGTATAGGCCGGTGTTCCATTTGGTTGGGGTTGGGTTTCCCGGAGCACGACGTGTAAGACGTCCAGTGGGACGAGGCGAGTGCAGACCCCTTGTTAGTGCGGTTCCCACATCCCACGAGGGACTGGGCCACGAAAAGGGGGAAGCGTTGTGTGTGAGTGCATGAAGGTGCTCCGGAAGATGGGACAGAAGAAAAGTAAGCCTTCTGGTCTCATGGGTGGGGGAGGTTTTAGTGGGGGTTTACCTCCCATTCCCCCGGATAGCCCATTAGGATTAATGATTAAAATGATTAGTGATTCCCCTTCTAGGCGGGGAAAGAGTAAAGTAAAGTGAATATATACACCTTTGGATTAACTCAGAAACTGGAGCTAATCTGTATCTCCTAAGAGAAAAAGGAGGGAAAGGGAGACGTGGCACCACCTCCCCTTATTAACCCCTCCTATGCCCACAGCCCTCTCCCTTCCAGAACCCGCTGATGCCCAATTTTCAGGGGAGTCAGATAGTGAGATTGACTCCAGTGCTCAAGGGCCAGTAATTAGGAGTCAAACTAAGTAACAAAAACTTGCCAGACATCCCGTCTCAGGCAGGAAACAGATGGACAACAAGGACACAAATTAGCTCAGACTGATAAGGACATTGCAAACTTGCAAAATCGCTACATTCTAGATAAAGGGTGAGAAGTATACTATGAGGAAGACATACGGCCTTCCTCCCAAAGACCACTGCCCACGTCCTGAAGACCCCTGCCCACAGTTCTTGGAAGAATCTGTGCAAGTGCAAAGGACTGATAAGCTAATTAGCATAAGAAGCGTGAGTAGGTGGGTTTAGGTAATTAATATGTATAGGCGTTAATTGAATATTCATTGTTCTGCTGTGAGATAGTTTGTCACTTTGGGTATGCACGTTAGGTGGAAGGATCCCCCGTGCATCCAGCGCTGTCAATAAAGAATACTTCGTCACTAAGAAGAAATTTTGACTTGGTTCTTTAAATCAATCTGGCACCCCAGATGGGACCCCCTCTCTGCACGGCTGCAGGACCTGCTGGGAATAGGACTCCCTAGGGTACCCCCGGGATTTCCCGGAGGGACTCCTTGACTCAACGGATCACTGCGGAGGCAGACAAGGACCCCCATTGCTGTAAGTGACGATATTCTTTATTTTGGTTTGTTTGTTTGGTAGACCGGTCATTAGGTGCTGCCTATAAGTCAGAAGGTAACCTTCTTCAGGGTAGTGTTGGTGTATACTTTTGTGGCTAGCACCTTAAGTATACGTTGGATCTGTGTTGGTGGCATTTAATTGCCGTTGGGAACCTTGGCAAAAGGTTTGCCTTTAAGGTTCATTTGGTACTGTGTTACTTATTTCGGTTTTCTGACCTATTGAATGCGGAATTTGACTCTGCTTGTTGTTATTGCGATTCTAGCTATATTTTTGGTAATAATAATAGTTTCTTGGTGTTGCTGTAAAAAGATACCAACATGCTGCATTTTGTAAGTGTTAAAGGGGTATCTTGAAAGTGTGAATTGAAAAAATGGGAGGAAAACAAAGTGGTGGAATTGTAAAGAAAAGTCCTTTAGGATGTGTTTTAAGTCATTGGAAGGATATTGGAGGGTCCGCTGGTGGAAGCATGAAGAGGAAAACATTGATAAAATATTGCAATCAATGGTGGCCACTTTATAAGCTGGAATGTGGAGAAAATTGGCCTTTTAATGGAACTTTAAACTATAATACTTTGGTAAAGTTAATGTTTTTGAGGAGAGAAGGGAAATGGGATGAAATGTTGTATACTGCTATGTTGTTTCAGCATCTTGGAGGGAAAAGGTATGGAATTAAGTTGGCCTCTGACTGAGCTTTTGGTGCTGGCATTGGAAAAGTACAGGCTGGAGAAAGATAAAGGAAGTATTAAAAGGGTTGTTGAAGGTGTTAAAGGTGTGGCATGTAGTATTTGATAAAGCTGCTTGAAGTTGAAAGAGGATGTAGGGATGTTAATAGTTCTGCCTCAACCCGAGGCTGAGATCTCAAAATCACGGGTGTGAGCCCTCTGGGGCAGAGGGACCATGATGGGTCTGAGAGAGCCGCTTTTCTGTTTCCCTTACAACTAACTCTTAAAACAACCTGAGTTCACATGTGAGCTCAGATTGCCAATGGGACTGCTCAGGGAACTATCAACGACTGCAGTCCCCTGACGGGCCCCCCCCAACTGAGACCCTAATCATCCCAGAAATTATGAACGGCTATACCAAAATCTGGTTAAATTGGGAATTGAGAATTTGTTCCAGTGTTGTGGTTTAACCCGGCTGGCAGCTAAACACCACACAGCCGTTCGCTCACCCTCCACCCTCCCTCTCTGGGATGGGGGAGAGAAACGGGAAAGTGAAGCCTGT
>NW_023306712.1:0-2450 GCF_011077185.1 Oxyura jamaicensis
ACAATGGCAAAGGCAGTGATGTCCAAGTGTGAAATTTGCTTAAAGAACAACCCAGTGGCAAGGAAACATGCCAAAATGGGACAAATTTGAACAGGCATGGAACCAGGTGATTACTGGCAAATCAATTTTATAGAATTACCAAGAAAAAGGGGATATAAGTATCTATTAGTGAGGGTAGAAACCTTTTCTGGATGGCCGGAGGCCCTTCCCTGTCGCACCAATCAAGCAAGGGAAACAGTGAAGTGGCTGCTACGGGAGATTATCCCTAGGTTTGGTGTACCACTAGGTATCTCTTCAGATAGGGAACCATATTTTATTGCAACTGTGGTTAAAGATGTTAGATTATTGGGAATCTCCTGGAATTTACATACTCTGTGGAGACCCCAGTCCAGTGGTCAAGTAGAGCGAATGAATCAGACCTTAAAAGGGCAAATAAGTAAGATCTGTCAGGAAGCTAAGATACAATGGCCACAGGCCTTGCTGATAGCTTTATTACGAATCAAAAGTATATAGTATAGTATATCAGGAAGTGTATAGTATAGTATATCAGGAAGTATAACAGAATATTTTGGTAACAATGCTACTCTGGTCTGCAAGGTCGCACATGATGCTCCAGTAAATTTTTCTAAGGTTCAGATTGTGTGGGAAAGGATCTGAGGCCCCCCCGCAAGATCCTGAGGTAATTTATGAGAATGAGAAAGGACAAAGAGAATTATGGAATGAATGGAAAGGAAAAGGAAAGGCAATAGAAAGAGGCTTGGGAAAGGAAGGTAGTGTAGAGTTACACCTCCATGGCTTGACCCTTCAAGACCAAGGAAAATATAGATGTTTGGTGAGGACCAATGACAGTGCGGATTACGGATTATGGAATCTGAGCGTGAAAGGAAAAGAGGACTACGGGATCAAACCTGGCCACGAGAATTACCCAGTCTTCCTGGGAAGTAATGTGCTCGTTTACTGTATTCTACAGAATAGCAGCAAGGTCAGAATAGGCTGGATAAAAGACAATGAACTAATAGAAAGGCATGAAAGACATGGGATGGAGATAAGATTGGGAGGACAAATGACCCTGACAATAAAAGAAGTTACTAGAGAGGACCTAGGGGAATACCAATGTTTTTATAATAATAAAACCACTGCAGGGTTCAGTAAAATTAGGATCCTTGAGGTAGGAAGTAAGAGGAAGAGGTCGATTCAATCTTCAACACAGGTGACTCAGTGGCTGCTGAGGTACGAAGAGGAAAATTTAATGATAGGCCTAATCAGAGATTTTGTGAAAATACAGAATGTGAGCCAAGTAACTGCCTGCCTACCATTGCCAAAGGTGGCAGGGGATCCTATTCCATGGGGAATTATAACTTCCCCAGTGCCCCAAATTGAACGAAACAAAACAATACAATGCAAAGAAATAAAGACTACATAAACGGTAAAGTCTGTAGGGTATTACAGGGAGAGGATGATTCTTTACCGCTCGCAATGTGAAAGGAAGAGGAATTACCAATTTATGAACCTAGATACAATTAGTGGAAAGCTTGGATGGTGCGTGTATGATGTACAACGTTCGGTACCACAGGAAAGAATTAGGTGGGAATGTGAAGAAACAAGCAAACCAAAGGAACTAGAGGGATGGGACAGCGCATGGACAATGAGCATTTTACAAAGATTCCAATACGGGGGGGATACCCCTTGGTGTATAAGATGGACTGGTAAAAAGGAAAATACAAATCAGACGGGCCAGACTTATACGGTAACCCGACCAGAGGTTAGTAATCAGGAAATGGTGAAAAGGGTCCCTTGGTGGAACTGTACCCAAATTTTAGACTGTGATACGGATTTGAAATTGATAACTTTACTGCCAGTGAAAGTAGCTTTAGCAACAGGATGTGCATGCAGAGGACTACAGACAAATGGGAACTTGAAAGGCTAAAAGAGAATTGCTGTAGACTGCAAATATTCAACTATACGGAGCATGGGACACTTTGTATGGGCAGCCAATGATGGAACTTGGACAACTCACCTGGGCTTGGATGGCCCAGCAAAAGAAATCACTCTGGGCCTGCCCACTTTATGCCCTATTTGGAAGAAGTCTCCATTTAAAGGAGACTTGAGGGACTCAAGAACGAGAACAAAAAGAGAGACAGATGGAGTGGACCAGGATATAGAAGATGATGAATGGCAGGAACCATCCACTGCAGTTAAGATGGGGTGGGTAGTAGAGTCTCTATTTGCCCCAATAGCGACGTATCAGAATAGAGAAATGCTATATAATTTGATGGCACAGGTGGACAGATTGTCAAAGGTGACCAGGAAAGGATTTAAAGATCTAAATCTGCAATTGCAGGCCACTACTAAAATGACCTTGCAGAACAGAATGGCTTTAGATATGCTTTTAATAAAAGAGCATGGAGTTTGTGGATACCTGAGAGATAGGATAGATCATTGCTGTGTGT
>NW_023306713.1:0-1183 GCF_011077185.1 Oxyura jamaicensis
TCGTTTTTCTCCTTTTTTCTCTTTTCTTCCTCCCTTCCTCCTTTTTTACCTTTTCTCTCCACCTTTCCTTTTTTCTCCTTTATCCTCTTTTCTTCCTTCCTTCCTCCTTTTTCACATCTTCTCTCCCCCTTTCCTTCCTTTTTTTCCTTTTTCCTCTATTCTTCCTTCCTACTTTTTCGCTTCTTTTCTCCCCCTTTCCTTCGTTTTCTCATTTATTTCTCTTTTCTTCATTCCTTCGTCCTTTTTCCCTTTCCTCTCCCCTTTTCCTTTTTTTTTCCCTTTTTCCTCTTTCCTTTCTTTCTTCCTCCTTTTTCGCTTCTTCTCTCACCCTTTCCTGCGTTTTCTCTTTTTTCCTCTTTTCTTCCTTCCTTCCTTCCCCCTTTTTCGGTTCTTCTCTCCCACTTTCCTTCGTTTTTCTCCTTTTCCCTTAATTCTTCTTTCCTTCTTCCTTTTTGGCGTTTTCTTTCCCCTTTTTTTTTCTTTTTCCTCTATTCTTCCTTCCTTCCTCCTTTTTCGCTTCTTCTCTCTGCCTTTCCTTCGTTATTCTCAGTTTTTTTCCCCTTTTCTTCCTTCCTTCCTCCTTTTTCCCTTTTCTCTCCCTCTTGCCTTCTTTTTTCCCCTTATTCCTCTTTTCTTCCTTCCTTCCTTCTTTGTTTCTTCCTCTATCACTTTTTCCTTCGTTTTCTCCTTTTTCCTCTTCCTTCCTTCCCACTTTTTCGCATATTCTCTCTGCCTTTCCTTCGTTTTCTCATTTTTCCTCTTTTCTTCCTTCTTTTTCGCTTCTTCTCTCCATCTTTCCTTGGTTTTTCTCAGTTTCTTTCCTCTTTTCTTCCTTCCTTCCTCCTTTTTCGCTTCTTCTCTCCCCCTTTCATTCGTTTTTTCTCCTTTTTTCTCTTTTCTTCCTTCCTTCCTCCTTTTTTGCTTCTTCTCTCCCCCTTTCCTTCTTTTTCTCCTTTTTTCTCTTTTCTTCCTTCCTTCCCCCTTTTTCGCTTCTTCTCTCCCACTTTCCTTCGTTTTTCTCCTTTTTCCTTAATTCTTCTTTCCTTCCTCCTTTTTGGAGTTTTCTTTCCCCTTTTAGTTTTTTTTTCCTTTTTCCTCTCTTCTTCCTTCCTTCCTCCTTTTTCGCTTCTTCTCTCCCCCTTTCCTTCGTTTTTCTCAGTTTTTTTCCCCTTTTCTTCCTTCC
>NW_023306714.1:0-3694 GCF_011077185.1 Oxyura jamaicensis
AGATTGAGCTCCAGATGAGCTTTGGCCTTCCTAATTTTGTCCCTGCAAAGGGGATTAGTATTAGTTAACTATATAACTGGTTATTAATTAAATAATCACAAGAAATCATTACTCAGACTTTAATAAGGAGTAGAAATGAAGAAGTTATGGTCCTAGACCATAACTGCAGTAGAACTAATAGTAAATTATTTTGGATGAAAAAAGGCTCCACTTGGACAACTATATAAAACTGCTGGCACAGTCATGCACTGTCAGTTTTCCAGCTAGTGTGACGACAGGAATAAACTAGTTGTGACTTAGAAATTATTCCAGGTACATTGTTTTGTAACATAGAATAAATTTAAGTTTATTATATTGTGTGTTTTTGTTGTTGTTGTTTTAAGTCCAGATTGGTTTTCTATGGATTTGTGTCATGAAATTTACCTGTATTATAACTCCTTGATGTCTAAAATGAATGTTACTTTGAAGCATTTTCCTTGCTGCAGGCAGTACTGAGGTGTCCTTTATCATATGGGATATTTAAGTACTCTGTGGCCATAAAGAACTTTGGTTGTGGTCAGCCACAAGATTGGAATTTTTTTACAGTGCAAATTCATCTCTGCTCCACACTCATTTATTATAAGAATACCAGGCTTAAATACCTGCGCTTGTTGATTTAATTCTGCGTGAACCAATCTGTCCCTTAATGCACTGGATGTATTGCTCCGAAGTCATTGAAGACAGGAGATAATTCATAAGTCACAAACACGAATATAATTCAGAATGAGTAAAGTGTCATTTTACATATTCTTGTATCTTGTTCTGGTTTATTCAAGTGTATGTTCAACGAAAAACTGTAGTGAGGTTGAGGTTAAGTAATGTCTTAATGAATGTTTTGGAAGTAGGCCCATCTACAAAGTAAGATATGAACTGTAACATTCCACAAACTCTATTTTATGTGTTATGGAAAGTTTAAACCTTTTTCCAAATACAGAATGGGGTGTCATAAGATCTCTGTACCTCTCAGCTAGTCTGTCTGAGACTTCCTTTTGGCAGTCCTCTTCTTGGATGAATCACTTTATATTCTGTCCCTCAGCTCTGCTCCCAGAAAATTAGGATATCTCACGCCATTTTGAATTCACACTTTAAAATACATATTTTCATATTGTATGCTTATAACGTTTGCTGTGGGCATTAATTCACAAGAACCTATCATGGCCTTTACTCTGAGGCATGTCTTCAGAGTAAAATACTGCTTCCTATTCAAGCTTGACAAAGTGGTTGAAGCTGATTTGGTTTGTGAACAAAGATCAAAACAGTTCAATATAAATAAGTAATGTGTGAAGCACAGAATCCTAGAGCAGTCCAATTGTCAAGTAAGTTATAAAGTAGATACAATGCAGAACAGAGCCATAAATTTGCAAAACCTCTTATTTCCATTTGTTCTCTGGGATCTCTTATTATCTATCACTTCGTACAATCTAGAAGTTAATGGTTATACAGAATGAGGCATTTTCTGGTTAGCAAGGGAATTAGTTATGGTTAATTACCTCTCGTAATCTGGTTTGTGGAAGCGCCCTTCAAGGCTAAACTAATCAGTAGATAGAAAATCCTACTACCTGTCAGTAACCCGTCAGTAAAGACTGGATGCAGCTCTTGTATTGTTATATAATAGTAGGGAACAGCAGAATGCATTTAGCTAGTTGGATTTCCTAGGACTCTCCTACTTAAAAGTCCCATAGAAAAGTGCTGCACTTACAGGTAAAAAGCTGCTGCTTCAATCTGCCTGAATAGAGAGAGACATAACTTCCCCCAGGGGAAGACCAGGCACGAGATGATTAGAGAAATGTGCATAAATGCAGCATTCAGTGCAGATGTACTACATGTGAAAGAGAATACCTAGTAAGGCAGTTTTTCATAATGGTACAAAAAAACCACACAGATATTTCCACGTAGCTAAGGATCAATTATTTCATTCCCCCCCTCCCCTTGGACTTGCAAAACCTAAACTTGCTCCTCAGATATGTATTCACAGTGCTGCCCCCACTGGTCTTTCCCAAAGCCTGCTTTCACTGCATTGCCTTTTGCTTTGTTTCCTCAAACATTGCTATACATGTATTAAAGACTGGAATAGTCAGGAATAAAAGGTGGACTTTTCAAACTACATGTTTCTCATCAGAGCCTCCTAAGGTGCAGTATTTACTCCTTTCCAAAGGACCTGTCTAACTTTCCAAGTCCTCTTCATCAGACAGGCCAGTTTAACCATGAGGCAAGACCACTCAGCAGAGAGCTGAGGTCTGCCTCAGGCTTTCCAGAGCCTGGTTAGTACCAAGTCCTGTCTACGTGAGCTAAAACAGAGGGCGCCACCAGATTTATTATTTTGCAAACTGTTAGCAGAAAAAGGGGAGTGCAGGTGTGAGAAACACTCTGTAGCCAATAACATACGCTCAGGCAAGGATCTCAGTGAAGTAGCAATTTTATTCGCAATTGCAATGGCGGGCATCCCACAAGCAGGAGCACGCCTACTACTTGCATAACACAGTTTATATATTTTTTTTCTCGACGACCAGGACCCTCCCCTGTTTTCCCATTGACTGGGTAACTATATTCCTTTTTGTCTCCAAACTAGAACATAAAGTTTAATAGTAACAGTATTTCATGGCAAGAGATGAGTACTTTTTTATTAATTATATTTTATTAATTAATATTATTAATTTAATGGCAACATCTTTGGAGAAACTTCCAGTTTTTGTTGTACAACACTGCTTTCTGGTGGTGATTCAGGCATGGAGAGTTCATTCACTTCAGCGTGCTGTAAATATAGCCCCACTTTTTCCCCTTTAATAGTTCCAGGGCTCTACATAGAGCATACAGCTCACAAGCCTGAGGTGACCGTGATGGACTCAAAGGTCCTGATTCCACAGGTTCTAGGTCCTTATTAATTATTGGATATCCTGATTTGGCCATTCTATCATATAGTACTTAATTTGTTCCCTTTTCTCTGGTCCCAGGTCTTCAATTTTGTCTGACCCATCTAGGAATTTTACTGTGGCAATTCCTACAGCCCTTGGTTACCTAGTAAGAGTGTCTTGCAGGGGGTTTAGGACCTATCTCCCACCCACGAATCCTATAGGAATCGCTTCGGTCCTTCACCGGCCAAGTCTCTTGTGGGAGATTGGAACCGCAGTTAGAAGACCTCCACACTTGCTTCGGAACTAAGTTCCGTCTCAGTCACACTCTTACGCACACAGACAACTGAATCCCACCTAACCGAATGGTATACGCCTTAAATACTTACGAATCCGTCGTCTTTGTTCAGATCTTCGCGTGCAGAATTACGGGTAAAATACAATGCTGCAGCCGGCAAGGGAGCAAACAGCACTGTGTGCGCGGGGAGTCTCTGCTCCACCAGGACGCACACCTATTACATCAGGTGGCTGATTTTTATGCTCCTAGACTAATACATATTCATCACTATTCCTAGAAAAGGCGGGGTTATTATAATTAGTTCTTGGAATCCAAACCCTCTCTGAACGCATGCGTAGCAGTCTCTGGTGGTCTTCCTGGAGGTCTCTTGTGCTGAAGGCTCGTAGTCTTCCTCCCAGGCTTTGTCCTTCGGTCGTCCTTCAACTCCCCCTTTCTCCTTATTTGGTGGATCTCTTTGCTGGTGTTGTGGTTTAACCCGACTGGCAGCTAAACACCACACAGCCGTTCG
>NW_023306715.1:0-1267 GCF_011077185.1 Oxyura jamaicensis
TACAGTGAGTTGTGTCACTTTGGAACTGCGAGAGTCATGACACTCTTCTTTCAAGCATTCTACCAGTTTTTTAGGATTTTGCAGTTGTTCAGGGGTGAATTTCCAAAGCATCGGAGGTGCCCACTGCTCTAGCCACCTGCCCATATCCTCCCATACTCCCTGCCACTCACAACTATCTCGCCTCAGGACACATCTCTGCATGAGATTCCTAAGTAGTTGTTTAACCTTGAACAAAACCTGAAGCGCATTCAAGAGACATAACAACAAGAACATGCTGTTCTGAGTATCCCAAGGATATTCAACATCTTGGAAAGCTATCGTAACTAGCTCGGGGGATAAGAGGGTGCTGAAGGAGAAAGGGAGAGTGAACAAGTAGGGAAAAATATCTTTCCCTGTCCCCTCCAGAGAATGGCTCCCTGATTAAAAAAAGGCAGTAGGTGTAATTGTTAATAGTTTCCGAGATATAGTTTCCAAAGTACAGAGTTGACAACAGTGCTGAGTACAACTACCAAGTTAGAGTCATGGCCAGATATTTCATCATATCGTAAGCTATTGTTACACCGCACAGTACCATAATGATCTTAAACCAGGGCCCGAAAAGGATAAACAGCACGACAGGGATCACATACAGCAAGTAACGTGCTATAAAACTCAGTTTGGAATACAGCCACAGCAGACTTGATATTAAAGCAATCAACATTCTGATTAGATCTGTCATTACCTCAACTCTTTGTGCCCCATGTTGGGCACCACAAGAGCTGTTGTGGTTTAACCCGGCTGACAGCTAAACACCACACAGCCATTCGCTCATCCTCCCCCCTCCCTCTCTGGGATGGGGGAGAGAAACGGGAAAGGGAAGTGTCCTGGTTTCAGTTAGGACAGTTATTTTTCCACCTAGTAGCTGCTAGGGTGCTATGTTTTGGATTAGGATGAGAAGAGTGCTGATAACATGCTGATGTTTTAATTGCTGGAGAGCAATGCTTACACCAAGCCAAGGACTTTTCAGCTCCTCGCTCTGTCCTGCCAGCGGGCAGGCTGGGGGTGCAGCAAAAGCTGGGAGGGGACAAACCCAGGACAGCTGACCCAAACTGGCCACAGGGGTATGCCATAGCATCTGACATCATGCTGAACAATATATAGGGGTGGCTAGCCGGGGTGGGGGACCGGCTGCTCGGGGTTGGGCTGGGCATCGGTCAGCGGGTGGTGAGCAATTGCATTGGGCATCACTTGTTTGTACATATTATTATTATTATCATTATTATTTTCT
>NW_023306716.1:0-1294 GCF_011077185.1 Oxyura jamaicensis
CTGGCCATATGGGACTATTAAAAGGTGAATGAGTCTTGCTGATCACTTCTTGGCTCTCCAGCTGATGAATTATCTCATGGATGGGAATCAGGGAGTCTCGGTTGGTGTGATATCGCCTCCGGTGCACAGCTGTAGTAGCGATTGGCACTTGTTCTTCGACCCTTAGCAACCTCACAACAAAAAGGTCCTCTGAGAGACTGGGCAAGGTAGACAACTGTTTAATGCCCTCTGTCTCTAAGGCAGCTATGCCAAAAGCCCAGCGGAACCCTTTTGGGTCCTTGAAAAATCCTCTCCTGAGATATTAAAAGGTGAGCGAGTCTTGCTGATCACTCCTTGACTCTCCAGCCGATGAATCAACTCATGGATGGGAATTAGGGAGTCTTGGTTGGTGCGATATTGCTGTCGGTGCACAGTTGTGGTAGCGATTGGTACCTGCTGTTCGTCAACCTTAAGCAATCCTACAACGGAGGTTTCTTCTGAAAGGCCAGGTAGGGTAGACAGCTGCCTAATCTTCTCTATGCTTAAAGCAGCTATGCCAAAAGCCCACCGGTACCCTTTTGGATCCTTGAAGTACCCTCTCTTGAGGTAGTCTATGCCAAGGATGCATGGAGCATCCGGGCCAGTCACAATACAGTGCTTTTGCCATTCATTCCCAGTTAGACTCACTTCAGCCTCCAATACAGTTAATTGCTGGGATCCCCCCGTCACTCCATAAATACTGAAGGGCTCTGGCCCTTTATAGCCTGATGGCATTAGAGTACATTGTGCACTGGTGTCTACTAAAGCCTTATACTTCTGTGCTTCTGATGTGCCAGGCCATCAAATCCACAGTCCAATAAACTCGATTGTCCCTTTCCTCCCCCTGGCTGGAGGCAGGGCCCCTCTAATCTTGGTCAGAATCTTCATTTCTGTGTCTGGAGGACTGCCCGCTGGATGTTGTAGCAGCAAGTTTCTCAGATAACCCCTTTTTTTCTGATTGTTTTTCCTTGCAACTCACGTACCCGTGCCTCTAGGGTTGTGGTAGATTTTCCATCTGATTTTCTCATGTCCTCTCCATGGTCGCGTAGGTAAAACCACAGGATGGCAAGGGGTGTGTACCCACCTGTGGTGGTTTTACCGTGCTAGGCAGCTGAACACCACAACCGCTCTCTCACTCCCCCTCCTCAGATGAGGAGGGGAAGAAGTAAAGGAAAGAACAACTCACGGGTTGAGATAAGGATAATTTAATTAAAGAGAAATATATATATATATTATTAAGGAAATATTATTATTAATTAAACAATTCAACTAAAGG
>NW_023306717.1:0-4816 GCF_011077185.1 Oxyura jamaicensis
TCTCTGTGTCTAACATACTCCACATACTTTCTGACCGATTTCCCACAGCCAATTGCTGGCTGGCTCGAGGCGCATGTCTGAGGGTCTCTAACCAACTGTATGACAGAATTGGGCGCGTGAACAGCGTGTGGGGCTATGGGGAAAGTATAGTAGTAGTAAAAAAGGGCAATAAAGGCCTTCCGTTCAAGAGCCATCACGAGTCCGTGTCTTGCATCTCTTCACTGAATGAGAAATGTGGCCGGTTCTCTATCTCTATACTGATTCATGGATGGTAGCAAATGTCCTGTGGGGGTGGTTACATCAATGAAAGCAGAACAACCGGCAGAGCAGAGGTAAACACATACAGGCTGCTGCATTGTGGCAAGATATTGCTGCCCGGGTTGTTGAATTACGCCATGTAGATGCTCACGTACCCAAGAATCGGGCCACTGAAGAACATCAGAACAACCAGCAGGTGGATCAGGCTGCTAAGATTGAAGTGGCTCAGGTGGACTTGGACTGGCAACATAAAGGTGAATTATTTATAGCCCGATGGGCCCATGAATCCTCAGGCCATCAAGGCACAGATCCAACATATAGGTGGTCTCGGGGTTGAGGGCTCGCCCTGACCATGGACACTATAGCACAGGTTATTCATGATTGTGAAACGTGCTGCAATCAAGCAAGCCAAGTGGTTAAAGCCTCTTTGGTATGGAGGACGATGGCTGAAATATAAATATGGAGAGGCCTGGCAGATTGATTACATCACACTCCCTCAAACCCGCAACGGCAAGCACCACGTACTTGCAATGGTGGAAGCGACCACCGGATGGCTGGAAACATATCCTGTGCCCCATGCCACCACCCAGAACACTATCCTGGGCCTTGAAAAGCAAGTCCTATGCGACATGGCACCCCAGAAAGAATTGAGTCAGACAATGGGACTCATTTCCAAAACAACCTTATAGACAGTTGGGCCAAGAGCATGGTATTAATGGTGTCACACTAACTGTCCGGCAGATAGCAACTAATGAATGTTAATAGAATTGGACAACCACAGTGGCACAATGGAACCAGAACAAGCTTCAACGTGCAACGATCCAACATCACACACCATCTCTTATGCCCTCAAAGACTGCTGAGACAGATGGAGCTCGAAGTCAGTCACAGACTTAACAAACTTAGTGGATATTTCACATACATATATGAAGGTGGTGACTATTTGGAATGCTTTGGGAAATGTGGGATCTAAGCATGAAATAAATGCTATGGAATAAGGTGTGAGAAACTAAGTTGTGTTTTTGCAGTAGAGAACTAATTTTCTGTATTCAAAGGTAGTTGTATAGTCATAACAAGGAGAAATGCTAAGTAGATAAGTGGACCGTAGAAGGCCTCACTGTTCCAAAATAAGGTAGAAGCTTGAGAAAAACAGGATAAGCAGTGTGAGAAAAGTAAAACAAAGATCACACGTTCTCAAATCATAAGAAAAGAGAAAAAAAGTGAAAAAAGGAGAAATCAAAAGAGTTGATCAGAAAAAATGTACATATATGGTATATGGTATAGAGGAGTGTCGAGTAGCTTGTGAACCTGTAGTACTCAGCCAATGAGGAAACAGGGGAGGTGATCAGATGTCAGGTAATAGGGAATAAAAGGTTATGATATGCTTACTATAATGTGCAGGACACCCACCATTGCAATCGTAAATAAAATAGCTTCACAGATGATCCTGTCTGAAGAAAATTATTGAGATTTTTCTCATCATTTGGGGACCCATCCAGGATCTTGGCGCCTACCAAAGAGTTCTTTCCTCCACTACAGACAGGAAGGTGCACCCCGCTGATTTCAGCGGTCCCGTCAGGGGTGATGGATTGTCTTGGTATGGCTGGCAAAGGACCGAGACTGCTAATCTGAAGACAGGCTCTGTGAATCACTGGGGAGAAGGGAGGCCAGCACTGACATACCACAGACACAGCCCAGAAACAGCAGAGACACGGTACAGGCACAGGGATAGCTGCTGATAACCCGGACCGGGAAGTCTGTGCATGGACCGAGGTAAGAGAAACTTTACCGTATATTGCCTTGAGGTGGGTTTGGGGAGACTCTTGTGTGGAGTGTGAATGAGACACACTTTCTGTGTGAAGCGAGTGTGGAGTTCCGATCCACAAGGTTCTGTAGTCCCGCGAGTGGACAAACGAAGTCCCCTTGGCCAGAGAGGGATGAAGCAAAAGATAGATGAGGGGGTTTGGGCCCTTAGGTGTACGGTACCCCGAGCACAGTGAGGTGAGGTGCTCGGCAGTACACCCCACCTCTGTCCTAATCCTAGGTGAAGGCGTGTGGTACCCTGTGGGTGGTAAAGTCCACAACAGCACGTCAGGAAGAGATGGGGATTAAGGGTTCCAAGAGTCAGCAGGGTGGGGGCGGAGACCCCAGGATTGTGCCTAAAGATTGTCCTTTGGGGCAAATGATAAGGATTTGGAAAAACAACCCAAAAACTAGGGAAAAAAGATTAAAAAAACATATAATTAAAAATGGTTTGATATTGTGTAATTGTCTGGCCTAAAAAGCTAATAAAAGGAACTTCAGTATTTTGGCCAAAATAAGGGTCTGATGAAAATTCAGGCTTGACATTTATATGTAAACAATAAGGTTCCAGGAGGGGAGACAGGGACTGCAATTGAGGCTGTCCCTGGAGAAGTTGCGCAGGGGAGCATGGAGTCGGGAGCAGAGGTAGGAGAGTCCCGTGGGGCCTCCGGACCATGCGGGGGCACCACGGGGCCGATTCCTCTCTCCCCCTTACCAGCAGAGAGGTTAGGAGTTTTAAGAAGGAAATGAAGTCTTTAACTGAGGGTCTGGCAGAAAAGTCAAATCTGTTTCTAAGGCCTAATTTGTATTCCTGGTGGGAAAATGTCAATCTTGAGTATGTTATTCACTGGAGAAGACTGTTTGGGGGGGGAATGATTTGTCAGGCAGCTATGCAAGAATGGGAAAGAGCTAACACCCCCCTGGACTGAGAGTAATTCCGATAGAGCAGAAATATCTTCTAACTGCAATAATAACGACCCACAACATAGAAATCATATGAGAGGCTCGGGGTAAGAATGAGAAAGTACTTGGGGATAAATCCTGAGGACCCGGTAGCCCAAGGGCTCTTTAAAGTTCATTTTGTTATTAAAGCCTAGCCAGATATGCAGAAAATGCTCCAGAAGGTGGGAGGATGGAGTGAACAGTATAGCTAGTACGAAGGTGTATGCCAGGAGGGGAGATGAGAAGGAAAAGCAGAGAACAAAACAAATGGTATTCACAGCGTACTGGGTCTGCGAGGGTACTGAGAGAACTGGTGGAAGTGCTGGCCAAGCCACTTCCCATCATTTATCAACAGTCCTGGCTATCGGGGGAGGTCCCAGTTGACTAGCGGCTAGCAAATGTGATGCCCATCTACAAGGAGGGCCCGAGGGTGGACCCGGGAAACTATAGGCCTGTTAGTTTGACCTCAGTGCCAGGGAAGCTCATGGAGCAGATTATCTTGAGTGTCATCACGCGGCACTTGCAGGGCAACCAGGCAATCAGGCCCAGTCAGTATGGGTTTATGAAAGGAGGTCCTGCTTGACTAACCTGATCTCCTTCTATGACAAAGCAATGCATTTAGTGGATGAGGGAAAGGCTGTGGATGTGGTCTACCTTGATTTCAGTAAGGCCTTTGACACCATTTCCTGCAGCATTCTCCTGACGAAACTGGCTGCTCATGGCTTGGACTGGCGTACGCTTTGTTGGGTTAAAAACTGGCTGGATAGCCAGGCCCAAAGAGTCGTGGTGAATGGAGTTAAATCCAGTTGGAGACCGGTCACTAGTGGAGTCCCCCATGGCTCAGTACTAGGGCCAGTTCTCTTTGATATCTTTATCGATGATCTGGATGAGGGGATCGAGTGTACCCTCAGTAAGTTTGCAGACAACACCAAGTTAGGTGCATGTGTTGATCTGCTTGAGGGTAGGAAGGCTCTGCAGGAGGATCTGGATAGGCTGGACCAATGGGCCGAGGTCAACTGTATGAAGTTCAACAAGGCTAAGTGCTGTCTCCTGCACCTGGGGCGCAACAAACCCAAGCAGCGCTACAGGCTGGGAGATGAGTGGCTAGAAAGCTGCCTGGCAGAGAAGGACCTGGGAGTATTGGTTGATAGTCGGCTGAACTGAAACCAGCAGTGTGCTCAGGTGGCCAAGAAGGCCAACAGCATCCGGGCTTATATCAGAAACAGTGTGACCAGCAGGACTAGGGAAGTGATTGTCCCCCTGTACTCGGCTCTGGTGAGGCCGCACCTCGAGTACTGTGTTCAGTTTTGGGCCCCTCACTACAAGAAGGACATGGAGGTGTTCGAGCGAGTCCAGAGAAGGGCAATGAAGCTGGTGAGGGGTCTGGAGAACAAGTCTTATGAGGAGCAGCTGAGGGAGCTGGGGTTGTTTAGCCTAGAGAAGAGGAAGCTCAGGGGCGACCTTATTGCTCTCTAGAGGTACCTTAAAGGAGGCTGTAGTGAGGTGGGGGTTGGTCTATTCTCCCACATCCCCGGTGACAGGACAAGAGGGAAATGGGCTAAAGTTGCACCAGGGAAGGTTTAGGTTGGATATTAGGAAGAACTTCTTTACTGAAAGGGTTGTTAGGCATTGGAATAGCCTGCCCAGGGAAGTGGTCGAGTCACCATCCCTGGAGGTCTTTAAAAGATGTTTAGATGTAGCACTTAGTGATATGGTTTAATGGAGGACTTGTTAGTGTTAGGTCAGAGGTTGGACTAGTTGATGTTTGTCCTGGTTTCAGTTAGGACAGTTATTTTTCCTCCTAGTAGCTGGT
>NW_023306718.1:0-5432 GCF_011077185.1 Oxyura jamaicensis
ACAGTCCAAATCCTTCTGAAGGCCGGTTTTGCCATAAAACAAAATAAAGTTAAAGGACCTGCATGAGAGATCCTGTTTTTAGGAATAAAATAGCAAGATGGACATCGTCAAATCCCAATGGCACCAATCAAACCTGTTACGTCCTATAAAAGTGGATAAAGTTCCTGTAATGCACGTAAGACCTGGATTCTAGTGCTCAGAGACCTGGATACACTTGATGGGTAATGCAAAAGAATGGGGAGGTCCAGTGTGTACCTCAGGAGGACTTAATACTGGGTGAGAATAGCCCATGAGTTGAGTTGAATTATCACAGAATCAGAGAATCACAGAATAGTCTAGGTTGGAAGAGACCTCCAAGATCACCGAGTCCAACCTCCTACCTAACGCTAACAAATCTTCCACTAAACCATATCCCTAAGCTCTACATCTAAATGTCCTTTAAAGACCTCCAGGGATGGTGACTCAACCACTTCCCTGGGCAGCCTATTCCAGTGACTAACAACCCATTCAGTAAAGAAGTTCTTCCTAATATCCAACCAAACCTCCCCTGCTGCAACTTTAGCCCATTCCCCCTCATCCTGTCACCAAGCACCTGGGAGAATAGACCAAATGCCACCTCGCTACAGCCTCCTTTCAGGTACCTGTATAGTGCAAAAAGGTCGCCCCTGAGCCTCCTCTTCTCCAGGCTAAACAGTCCCAGCTCCCTCAGCTGCTCCTCATAAGACTTGTTCTCCAGACCCCTCAGCAGCTTCCTAGCCCTTCTCTGGACTCGCTCAAGCACCTCCATGTCCTTCTTGTAGCGAGGGGCCCAAAACTGAACACAGTACTCGAGGTGTGGCCTCACCAGAGCCGAGTACAGGGGGACAATCACTTCCCTGGACCTGCTGGCCACGCTGTTTCTTATGCAAGCCAGGATGCTGCTGGCCTTCTTGGCCGCCTGAGCACACTGCTGGCTCATATTCAGCCGACTGTCAACCACTACTCCCAGGTCCTTCTCTGCCAGGCAGCTTTCTAACCACACATCTCCCAGCCCGTAGCGCTGTTTGGGGTTGTTGTGCCCCAGGTGCAGGACCCGACACTTGGCCTTGTTGAACTTCATACCGTTGGCCTAGGCCCATCGGTCCAGCCTATCCAGATCCTCCTGCAGAGCCTTCCTACCCTCGAGCAGATCGACACACGCACCTAACTTGGTGTCGTCTGCAAACTTGCTGAGGGCGCACTCGATCCCCTCGTCCAGATAATCAATGTAGATGTTAAAGAGGACTGGCCCCAGTACCGAGCCCTGGGGGACTCCACGAGTGACTGGCCTCCAACTGGATTTGACTCCATTCACCACAACTCTCTGGGCCCAGCCATCCAGCCAGCTCTTAACCCAACGAAGTGTATGCCAGTCCAAGCCATGAGCAGCCAGTTTCCTGAGGAGAATGCTGTGGGGGACAGTGTCAAATGCCTTCCTGAAGTCAAGGTAGACCACATCCACAGCCTTTCCCTCATCCACTAAGCGTGTCACCTTGTCATAGAAGGAGATCAGGTTCGTCAAGCAGGACCTGCCCTTCGTAAACCCATGCTGACTAGGCCTGATCGCCTGCTTGCCCTGCAACTGCCGCATGAGGACACCCAAGATAATCTGCTCCATGAGCTTCCCTGGCACTGATGTTAAACTAACAGGCCTATAGTTCCCCGGGTCTACCCTCCGGCCCTTCTTGTAGATGGGCGTCATGTTTGCTAGCCGCCAGTCAAGTGGGACCTCCCCCGATAGCCAGGACTGCTGATAAATGATGGTAAGTGGCTTGGCCAGCTCCTCCGCCAGTTCTCTCAGTACCCTTGGGTGGATCCCATCCAGCCCCATCGACTTGCATACATCCAAATGCTGTAGCAGGTCGCCAACCATTTCCTCGTGGATTGTGGGGGCCACATTCTGCTCCCCATTATGTTAATTATTATATAATACTGTGTGTCATCACTACCATGATTGCTATATACCATAGATGAAAATGGTGATTAATTAGAATGTATTGGAAAGAGTGTAACCTGAGCATGACATAAGCGGTATGGAATAAGGGGTGGATATATGTCCTGGTTTCAGTTAGGACAGAGTTAATTTTCCTCCTAGTAGCTGGTAGGGTGCTATGTTTTGGATTAGGATGAGAAGAGTGCTGATAACACGCTGATGATTCAATTGTTGCAGAGCAGTGCTTACACTAAGCCAAGGACTTTTCAGCTTCTCACTCTGTCCTGCCAGCGGGCAGGCTGGGGGTGCAGCAGGAGCTGGGAGGGGACAGACCCAGGACAGCTGACCCAAACTGGCCAAAGGGGTATTCCATACCATCTGATGTCATGCTGAACAATATACAGGGGTGGCTAGCCGGGGTGGGGGGCCGGCTGCTCGGGGTTGGGCTGGGCATTGGTCAGCGGGTGGTGAGCAATTGCATTGTGCATCACTTGTTTCGTACACATTATTAGTAGTACTATTATTATTATTATTATTATTTCATTTTCTGTCCTAATAAACTGTCTCTATCTCAACCCACAGGCTTCACTTTCCTGTTTCTCTCCCCCATCACAGAGAGTGATGGGGGAGTGTGAGCGAACGGCTGTGTGGTGTTTAGCTGCCGGCTGGGTTAAACCACAACAGCAGCCTATTCCAATGCCTAACAAGCCTTTCGGTAAAGAAGTTCTTCCTAATATCCAACCTAAACCTCCCCTGGCACAACTTTAGCTCATTCCCCCTCATCCTATCACTGGGTATGTGGGAGAATAGACCAATCCCCACCTCGCTACAGCCTCCTTTCAGGTACCTATGGAGAGCAATAAGGTCACCCCTGAGCCTCCTCTTCTCCAGGCTGAACAATCCCAGCTCCCTCAGCCGCTCCTTGTAAGACTTGGTCTCCAAACCCTTCACCAGCTTTGTTGCCCTTCTCTGGACTCGCTCAAGCACCTCCATGTCCTTCTTGTAGCGAGGAGCCCAAAACTCAACACAGTACTCGAGGTGCCGCCTCACCAGAGCTGAGTACAGGGGGACAGTCACTTCCCTAGCCCTGCTGGCCACACTGCTTCTTATACAAGCCAGGATGCTGTTGGCCTTCTTGGCCACCTGAGCACACTGCTGGCTCATATTCAGCCGACTGTCAACCAATACTCCCAGGTCCTTCTCTGCCAGGCAGCTTTCCAACCACTCGTCTCCCAGCCTGTAGCACTGTTTGGGGTTGTTGTGGCCCAGGTGCAGGACCTAGCACTTGGCCCTGGTGAACCTTATACAGCTGGCCTCAGCCCATTGGTCCAGCCTATCCAGATCATCCTGCAGATCCTTCTTTACACTGCGGCAGATCGACACTTCCCCCCAACTTGGTGTCATCTGCATGCTTACTGAGGGTGCGCTCAATTCCCTCACCCAAGTCATCAATAAAGATACAAAAACAAAAGCAAGGCCAGGGCTCCTAGACCAAGCTGGCACCGCAGAAGGTCCCTGGGGAAGGAGCAGTGGCTGCCTTCCCAGGGTCACCTCACCCTAGAGACAGAAACATGCTGTCACCTGTCCCAAGGCACAGTCCATGGGTGAGCCGCACTCTTCCACTTTTTCTTCTCTGCAAGCAGAGACGTAGCAAACAATTTTACTTTCTGTCCATCCACACAAGCACCTTTTCCTGTGCTTTTCTTCCATAAGCATGGTGCTGCCTGCCTCTCTGGGTTCCTGCACCCCAAACCTCATGCTGGGCTCTACAGCCTGAGCTCAGGAGCTGCTGGTGCCTCCGTGGATCCAGTGATCCCAACTGAGGTCAGCACACAGCTTTCCTTTAGCAACCATTGCCTTCCCAGGGGAAGGGTCAGCCCTGGGCTCCCTGGCTGAGGGGACGGGGGCTATTGCACCACTCCAGCTTTGCTCCACTTCCTGCGATTGTGCAGTTTCTCCTTACAAAAGCAGAAGTGGGAGCAGACAACAGCTCCTTGCACTTCCTCCAATGGAAGTTCCTCAGTTCTGCTGTGCTAAGTGTCGCTGTGCATGGCATGGTGCTACGGGCCTGCTGCCACCACTCCCTGCACCCAGCTGTCCTGCATGGGTACTGGCAACACCTGTTTGTCCCAAACTGTTTCCAGGGTGTTCACACATCCCCAGCCTCTGCTAGACTGGGAGTGGGGCTCTTGCACTTGGGGGTATTTCTGTGATACTCCCAGCCCCTTGCCCAGCCTCACCTGGTCAGCCCAGCCCCAGACTGAAAAGACCACGGAGTGCAGTTACACAGAGAGCATATTTTATTTCCACTTCATTAACAAGGAAACATCCTCACTGGCTTAGATCTGAAATAAGGCAAGGAGAGGTGCTCAGCAGGTATCACTGGGCTGTACTGCAGGAAGGACACCAAGCCCAAGCTCACAGAGCAGCTGCTGCACCCCACAGAGCAGCTAGAGCCAGCTGACTGCCTCACTGCAAAACTTGGCACAGCTCCGGACCCAGCCTGCAGACAGGAAAGCCTTCAGAAGAGCAAGAGGCTTTGCAGCTCTTGGGTCTGCTCCCCCTTAGTAGCCCTGCTCCTTCTCCCCAAGGGGCAGAAGCCTGGCTTTGGGCTGTGGAAGAAGAAAGGCTCAGCCCCTGCAAAGGGAACTGGCTCACACAGCTTGGGAATCCCCAACACTTTCTCTAGCTAGGCCAGCAGCGAGCCCATGGCTCAACAGCTACCAGAAACAGGGGAATCATAGGGGCTGTCGCAAGGGCAGGACCACTGCCCGTCACTGAAGGTCACTATCCAGCTTGCCATCTCACACCCAAACACCAGACAGCACTGCAGAATTACTGGGGAGGGACAAGGAAGAAGTGCTTGTGGCCACCAGACACAGAAAGAATGGCAGGACTGAGCCTGTTCATCTCCATCTGGACAGGAAAGAAGCGGAACAGCAGCATTCAGCACCACCTGCCTCCAGTCAGACCAGGTATTGACATCTCAGGCCCAGCTGCCTTCACCCTCCATACCACAGCCCTTCCCCAGCCCAGGGGGAAGGGAACAAAGCTCCCAGAGCTTCCCACCCCATCTCAGGCAGGCTCCTGTTACAGATATACAAAGCAGGGTGTAGGAATAGATCATCTGTAAAATTATTCCTCTCTGGTAAAGCCTGAGCTGTCAGCAATCAGGAGATGATTTAAAAGTGTTTGCTTTGACAGATTATCTTTTGACACAGCTCTGCTTGTCCCTCCCTGACAGGGTGCCCTGCCTCACCCTGGTAGGCAGCAAGCAGGAAGTGAGGGTCACTGTGGGAAAGGAATTCGCAGGTGGCTTTGCTCTGCTTCCCACGTCCTTGTATTAGAGATAATGAGGAAACAAGCTAGAGACAAGTGCATGGAGAAGCTAGACCTATGATAAGTTGTTATCGGCGCATGCTGTAGTTAGTTTCTGTCTTGGTTTCAGTTAGGACAGTTATTTTTCCTCCTAGTAGCTGGT
>NW_023306719.1:0-1059 GCF_011077185.1 Oxyura jamaicensis
CCGGCCAGCTGGGGAACCGGGCCTGGCAACCTGCAGCATCCGTGGAAGGTGCTGCTGGCCTCCTGCAAGTGCAGTTTAAGGGTACCTAAGAACCAGAGACTTCCTGAAGATACTGTCACCAAGGGCAAAAGCAAGGAACTAGAAGAGTAACGGACTGTCTGAGAAGGAGGAATGGCCCTGGGAAAGGCGCCGTTCTCAGAGACTAGGAAGCAGCGGTGTCTATCGGTTGTCTCAGGTGAAACATAGAAATTAGCAGCGGCTTTTGGCTGCTCTAAGGAGGTGGTGACCTATGCCCTCTTTGCCTCTTTTGATCAAAAAAGGACTCCTACCCAAAACGGAGTGCCTCTCTCCCTTGGAACTTCCTGTGCTGCACAAATTGTTCTTTCCCACACCACATCCTAAACCCATTGAACCTTCACTGGGGATGCCCGGCTGACTCCAAACTCCGTGGTGGGAGTCTCACGTCTTGGAAGTGACACTTTCTTCTTCACTCATTGGGGCCCACTCCTGGGTTCGGTCTCGTCCGAGATGGTTTTTCTTAATTAGCCTGATGCCTCTCCCCATGTTTGCCTTTAACCACAGAGTATTGCCCAGTGGTAGTTTGTGGCCATGTGTAAGAAAGAGAACTTTTCAGCAAAGAAAGCCTCCGTGTCCTTGTGTAGTGCAGCATCCTACCAACTCCCACTTGCCATCTCTCTACACCCACAGGCCAGGGGGCATCCCTGAAGGGTCAACCCTTCAGAAGGTCATGGCATGGTCTTCACTGTTGTCAGAAGCGGGATTCCGTAAAATGCCCACTCAAGGATGCTTTTGAGGAGATGGTAGAAGAACACGGGAAAGTGCATGAGGCAGTCCTGGTTTCAGCGGGGATAGAGTTTGTTGTCTTCCCAGTACCTGGTATGGAGCTGGGTTCTGGCTTTTGGATGACAGTGATGCTGACAACACACCAATCTTTTAGTTGTCGCAGAGCACTGCTTATACAGAGTCAAGGACGTTCCAGCTGCCGATACCGCACAGCCAGCGAGGAGGCTGCGGGTGCACCAGGAGCTGGGAGGGGTC
>NW_023306720.1:0-2427 GCF_011077185.1 Oxyura jamaicensis
GTTGAAGTCCCCCACGAGTACAAGCGCTGAAGATTTCGCAACTTCTGTCAGCTGCCTGTAGAACTCCTCATCCGTCTCCTCATCCTGGTTCGGCGGTCTATAGCAGACCCCCACCAGGACACTAGCCTTGTTGGCCCTGCCGATCCTAACCCAAAGGGACTCGATCTTGTCATTCCTAGCCTCGAGTTCTACAACATCGAAAGACTCTCTAATATAGAGAGCCACACCGCCACCCCTTCTGTGCTGTCTGTCCCTTCTGAAGAGCCTATAGCCAGGCATAGCAGCACTCCAGTCATGAGACTGGTCCCACCACGTTTCCGTGATGGCAACCAAGTCGTAGCCTGCCCGCTGCACGATGGCTTCCAGCTCCTCCTGTTTGTTACCCATGCTGTGTGCATTGGTGTAGATGCACTTCAGCTGGGCCATTACCTTATTCCCCGGCCTTGCTATTGTTCCCCCTGGCACAGCTCCAACAATCCTTGCTTCACCCCCATCCCCCTTCTTACCTAGTTTAAAGCCCTATCAATGAGCCCCGCCAGCTCCTGGCCAAGGATCCTTTTTCCCCTAAAGGATAGGGACCCGTCTACGGCCATCAGACCAGGTGCTGAATAAACTGCCCCATGGTCGAAAAACCCAAGATCTCTGCGTTGGCACCAGCCCCGGAGCCACGTGTTTAACAGGTGGGCTTTCCTGGTCCTCTCCGTACCCCTCCCTGTCACCGTAGGGATGGACGAAAGCACTACCTGCACTCCCGCTCCGTCCACTAACCGTCCCAGCCCCCTAAAGTCTCTTTTGATTGCCTTCAGGCTTCTGTCTTCAATGTCGTCACTGCCCGCCTGGACTATCAGAAGAGGATAATAATCAGAGGGGCGTACCAGGTTGGGAAGCTTCCTGGCAACGTCCCTGACCCTGGCCCCAGGGAGGCAGCAGACTTCCCTATGGGTAGGGTCAGGCCGACAAATAGGGCCCTCTGTTCCCCTAAGGATAGAGTCTCCAACAACAATCACCCTTCTGTCTTTCTTGATGGAGGCAGTCCTGAGGCGTGGAGTCGACCTCCTCGCCCTAGGCATCCTCCTGGGAACACTTTCTACCTCTTCCTCAGTTGCTGTTGATCTCTCAGTCTCCAGGGCCTCAAACCTGTTGTGTAAGGGCACCTGGGAAGGTGGGGCCGGAAGGGGAGGGCATCGCCTGCCATGTCGAGCAGGGACCTGTCTCCATTCCTCCTCAACTCCCAGATCCCCTCCCTCTGCCCGACGGCGACAAGGCAGGGGCTCCACCCCCATTTGGGGTGTCTCAGCCCGGTACCTCTCCTTGAGGCCCTGCAGGGAGTTACTCCACAAGTCTATCTCCCGCTCACACTCCCTGATGGCCCTCAACCTCTCCACCTCCTCCTTGAGCTCCGCCACCATGCGGATCAGGTCATCCACCTGCTCGCACCTCACGCACGCAGCGTCTCTGCCTCCCGCCGATGGCAGCAGCAGGCTCTGACACTCCCTGCATCCGGTGACCTGAACCGCTGCATTCATTAACGGGCAGTCGGTCTGGGTGTGTACCGACCTCCTGGAGAGCCCACCGTGCCTGGTGGAGACCATTATCGCCTAGCTAACGACTGTCGTTAAGAGGTGTTCGTGTGGGCAGGCGATTGCTCTCCGCCCTTCCTGCTCGCCCTGCCTGCGCGAACTGCCGCGCTAACTGCCGCGCCACTCCCCTCTGACGCGCCACGCCCTGTTTGCCCGTCCTGGTCGCCGCGCTCCAATGGATTTCTAACAATGGATTGTTAGAAACTATATTACAAGCATTGGGTGCTGGGATGTGGAAACACTGGGACATGAATATACCAGAGGCCACTTGGCTAGTTAACAACAGGGCGTCTGAGAGCCATCCTGGTCCTGCTTAAACAAAACCCCTACATACTGTGGGAGAAGCTAAAGTCCCCGTAGTGCATGTAGGGAAGTGGATGGGGAAGGCGGTGTGGCTTGCTCCTGCCATGGGAAAAAGCAAACCCACTCGTGGGATTGTCTTCGCCCAAGGACCAGGGGAAACCTGGTGGGTAATGCAGAAGGATGGGGATATGAGGTGTGTGCCTCAAGGAGATTTAACCTTGGGAGAAAATTAAACTGTAATCCAAGTTATGTGTTGTAGGAGGACACTGCAGATAGAATGACAGGTCAACTTCACAAGGAGCTGGGCAAATGCAACAGTGACATGAGCTAAGCTGGTGCTGGTGTCAAGAAAACCAACTCCGCCTGCTCTGAGTGACCACTTTGACAGATGAAGCTGAAACCATCAACAGCTTTTATGAACATTTTGGGAAAAAGCCTGTGGAATGAAAAGTACAGACGCATAAACACTTTAATAGACAGAGAATAATGGTGATGAGAATATCTATATACTCAACTATGTGGGACCTGAGTGTGACACACATGT
>NW_023306721.1:0-1198 GCF_011077185.1 Oxyura jamaicensis
GTTGGGGGCAGTATGAGAAACTGAAACCCTTGATGCTGTGCAGACACATTTCATGACTGTAGTGAGATGGGGGTTGGACTATTCTCCCACGTGCCTGGTGACAGGATGAATGGGAATGGCCTAAAGCTGTGCCAGGGGAGGTTTAGGTTGGAGATTAGGAAGAACGTCTTTACTGAAAGGGTTGTTAGGCATAGGAATAAGCTGCCCAGGGAAGTGTTTGAGTCACCATCCCTGCAGGCCTTTAAAAGACATTTAGACGTAGTGATATGGTTTAGTGGAGGACTTGTCAGTATTAGGTCAGAGGTTGGACTCGGTGATCTTGGAGGTCTCTTCCAACCTAGATGATTCTGTGATTCTGTGACTGTTTCTAAACCCTCTCAGAGCCAGTTAACTCCTGCTCTAAAACACCTCTGCCCTGGAGAACCCCTGTGCAACAGCTGGTTTGAAGAGTGTTTGTTTTGTTTTCATCTTTCCTTTAACATGGGAGCAAGTCTAGGAAGACAGACGAGGCTACAAAAGGCTTTGTTTGGAAGACAAATTGATGCTGAGCTGAGACATAAATTAAAAGATACACATTTATTGAGCTATTTAAACAACACTGGAAAAAAAATGTATTTTTCTTTTATTGATGGTGTGAAAAACATCAGGAAATATGGCATTTGTCTTTGCCAGTAATGCTTCTTGCAGCTAGGAGGGACATTCTGCTACTCACCAGGACTGATCCAAGATGACCAAGAGTGACCTTGCAAGGACATCAGCCAGCTCCCTCCAGTCTCATGGGTAAATCTCATCATGTCCCATAGACTTGAGTATCCCTTTTGGTCGAGTATGCTCTGACCTGGTCCACTCCCACCAAGCGTACATCTTCCTTGCCCCTGACTTTCCCGTTTTTGCTGACCTTGCACTCCCAAAGTCCAGTCTTGCCTGTACTGACTGAGGTGAAGGAATTCAACACCTCAGTCTTTACACTGTCATGTGTCAATAGGTCCTGGGCCTCCCTGATCAGAGGGTCCACATTTTTCTGAAGCTTGCTTTTGTCACCTATATACTCCTAGAAGCCCTTCTTACTACCTTAGACATCGTTGGCCAAATTCCATTAGAGCTGGGCTTTAGCTTTCTGATATTCATCCCCACATGCTTGGACAAGGCCCCTGTATTCCTCGCAGGTTATCTGTTCTTGTTTCCGCTGTCTCTATGC
>NW_023306722.1:0-1028 GCF_011077185.1 Oxyura jamaicensis
CTCTTTAACCAAGGCAAATCTGGGACTCTTTTTTTTAACTGAGACAATTTTGGGGCTCGTCTTTTTAACCAAGACAAATTTGGGGCTCCTCTTTTTAATTAAGACAATTTTGGGGCTCCCCTCTTTAACCGAGACAATTTTGGGGGCACCTCTCTTAAACCAAGGCAAATTTGGGGCTCCTTTTTTTTAACCAAGGCAGTTTTGGGGCTCCTCTTTTTAATTAAGACAATTTTGGGGCTTCCCTCTTTAACCAAGACAAATTCAGGGCTCGTTTTTTTAACTGAGACAATTTTGGGGGCATCTCTCTTCAACCAAGACAATTTTGGGGCTCCTCTTTTTAATTAAGACAATTTTGGGGCTCCCCTCTTCAACCAAGACAATTCTGGGGCTCCTTTTTTTAACCAAGACAAACCCGGGGCTCCCCTCTGTTTAATTAAGACAAATCCCTCTAACGAGGAGCGTCCGGGGGCAGCTCCGAGCTGCTCCTTTTCCCCTCTGCTGCTTCCCCGCGGCCCCGGGCGCGTATTTTTAGCCTGGGCTCCGCAGCAGCTGCGTGGGGACCTTTTATTTTTAGCGGTGCCCGAGCTCCGTCTCCCTTCTTTTTTTTTTTAAATTTACCGAGGGCTTTTGGGGTTAAATCCGGAGCTTTTGGGGAAGAAGAAGGAGGCGCAGCACCAGGCGGAGCCACGGAAGGCACCGAGAGCCCCGCTTTGGGTGAAACGAGCTCCTCTTTTTGGCCTCCTCCTCTGGCTCCCCGGGTGATTCTCTCCCCTTTTTTTCCCGCAGGGGAATACATCAAAACGTGGCGCCCCCGGTACTTCCTGCTGAAGAGCGATGGCTCCTTCATCGGCTACAAGGAGCGCCCCGAGACCTCCGACCACAGCCTGCCGCCCCTCAACAACTTCTCGGTGGCGGGTAGGTGGGCGCGGGCGGCGCGGGGAAGGCGGCGGGGTGCCAGATCCCAAACCTTCCCTTCCCTTTTTCCCCTCTCCCTTTCCTTCTTTCCCCCTTCCTTCCTTTTTTCCCCC
>NW_023306723.1:0-1080 GCF_011077185.1 Oxyura jamaicensis
CCCCCCCCAGCCCCCCAAGTGCCCCCCCACCTGGAAGTGGTTGCTCAGCCCCTTGTTGAGGCTCAGTTTGACGCCCTCCATCTGCACCGGGAACAGCTCTGGGGGGGCAACGGGGACACGGCGTGGGGCAGCCCCACGGCGCTATGGGGCGGACCCCCAACCACTTATGGGGCAGGAGGAATCTATGGGGCAGCCCCACAGCCACTTATGGGGCAGGACAAAGCTATGGGGCAGCCCCACAGCCACTTATGGGGCAGGACAAAGCTATGGGGCAGCCCCACAGCCACTTATGGGGCAGGAAGAATCTATGGGGCAGCCCCACGGCCACTTATGGGGCAGCCCCACAGCCACTTATGGGGCAGGAAGAATCTATGGGGCAGCCCCACGGCCACTTATGGGGCAGGACAAAACTATGGGGCAGCCCCACGGCCACTTATGGGGCAGGAAAAATCTATGGGGCAGCCCCATGGCCACTTATGGGGCACAAGGACCCCCATAGGGTGCCCCCCCACCACTTATGGGGCAGGAGAAATCTATGGGGCAGCCCCCCAACCACTTATGGGGCAGAACGACTCCCATGGGTTGCCCCCCAACCACTTATGGGGCAGGCTGGATCTATGGGGCAGCCCCACGGCCACTTATGGGGCAGCAAAAACCTATGGGGCAGCCCCACAGCCACTTATGGGGCAGGAGGACCCCCCATGGGGTGCCCCCCAACCACTTATGGGGCAGGCTGGATCTATGGGGCAGCCCCACGGCCACTTATGGGGCACCCCACGGCCACTTATGGGGCAGGACGAATCTATGGGGCAGCACCACGGCCACTTATGGGGCACCACACAGCCACTTATGGGGCAGGAGAAATCTATGGGGTGCCCCCCAACCACTTATGGGGCAGGACGAATCTATGGGGCAGCCCCACGGCCACTTATGGGGCAGGATTACCCCCATGGGGTGCCCCCCAACCACTTATGGGGCAGGACGAATCTATGGGGCAGCCCCACGGCCACTTATGGGGCAACCCCACGGCACCATGGGGCAGGACAAAGCTATGGGGCAGCCCCACAGCCACTTATGGGG
>NW_023306724.1:0-1388 GCF_011077185.1 Oxyura jamaicensis
CATCAAGGAGGAACATCAGAAGTTGCAGAAGGAAATAGGCTGGCAGACCAGACAGCTTGACAAGTTGCACGAGAGGTATGGAAACTGATGGCCTTGATTCCCTCAAAGGTAGGTCTCTCTTGTTTTAACTTCCCAAAGTTCCCAAGGTACTCCCAGGAGGATGAGAAGCTGGCAAAACTGATGAAGGCTCAAAAGAATTCTGATGGATGGTATGTGACTGCTACCGGACAGGTGGTGATACCCTCCTTGATAATGCGAGAAATATTACAAACAAAACACAACGAATGTTACTGGGGTGCAGAAGCAATGGTAACTTATTTAAAACATAATATTGTCTCAGTACATATGTTAACAATGGGAAAGGCAGTGATGTCCAAGTGTAAAATTTGCTTAAAGAATAACCCAGCGGCAAGGAAACATGCTGAAATGGGACAAATTTGAACAGTCATGGAACCAGGTGATTACTGGCAAATCAATTTTATAGAATTACCAAGAAAAAGGGGATATAACTATCTATTAGTGGGGGTAGATACCTTTTCTGGATGGCCAGAGGCCCTTCCCTGTCGCACCAATCAAGCAAGGGAAACAGTGAAGTGGCTGCTACAGGAAATTATCCCTAGGTTTGGTGTACCATTAGGTATCTCTTCAGATAGGGGACCACATTTCATTGCAATTGTGGTTAAAGATGTTAGTAGATTATTGGGAATCTCCTGGAATTTACATACTCTGTGGAGACCCCAGTCCAGTGGTCAAGTAGAGCGAATGAATCAGACCTTAAAAGGGCAAATAAGTAAGATCTGTCAGGAAGCTAAGATACAATGGCCACAGGCCTTACCGATAGCTTTATTACGAATCAGAATAAAACCCAGAAGTGGAATGTCCGTAAGTCCTTTTGAGATTATGTATAGAAAACCTTATGAATCTCCTGAGCCAAATCCAAGTATGCATATTGGTGGTAAACAAGATGTTTATAATTATGTTTTATCTCTTGGCAAAACCTTAGCTCGACAACGCAGTGTCCTGGTGTGGAACCGACTTTTGTCTCTGGAAAATCCTGTGCATTATGTCCAACCAGGGGATACAGTGTATATTAAGAATTGGAATGAAGAACCTTTAAAGGAACGGTGGGCTGGACCCTATCAGGTCTTACTGACAACCTTTACGGCTATCAAGGTAAAAGGAGTGGATGCCTGGATACATCACACTCGAGTGAAACGGGTACCAAGACTTTGGGAAGCTCAACCAATAGGTCCTACTAAACTGAGGATATGAAGTATATGAATGGCTAGATTTTGGCATAAGGTTTTCACATTATTTTGGGTACCATTGTGTAATAACCAAATAAGTGCTACATTTTTAGAGATACCCCAAAAGGAAGGAAGGATAAC
>NW_023306725.1:0-1204 GCF_011077185.1 Oxyura jamaicensis
CCCCCCCGCGCTTGGCCCCGCCCCCTCACCCGTACCCGCGGGCCCCGCGCGGATCCGCCCGACCCACGTGACCTGCCCGTCCGACGCCGCTTGTTCTCCTGCGCCCGCCCCGGGAGGGTCACGTGAGGGTTTTGGCTGCTGATTGGCTGCACGAGGAGCGTGGGCGGGCCCGGGAGGGGAGGGGCGGGGCTGGGGCAAAGGCCGGGGGCGGGCTCGGGAGGAGAGGCTCGGGGCTGGGGGCAGGGCCAGGCGGGAAGGGGCGGGGTCAGGAGAGGGGCGGGGCTTGGCAGTGGGGGCTCCCAGGGAGTCTCCTCCCTTGGGGGGGGAGGGGCTGTGGGGGGGGTCACGTGAAGGGGGCCATTGGAGGGGTCATTGGGGGGGGGTCACTTGAGGGGGTCACTTGATGGTGGTCACTGGGGGGAGTCACCTGGGCGGGGTCTCCTCCCATGGGGTCTGCTATGGGAGGGGGGGCTCCCATGGGGGTCTCATGGAGGGGGGGTCTCCCATGGGGTCTCCTGTGCGGGGGGGTCTTATATTGGGTTTTCCCAGGGGAGGGGCTTCCCATGGAGTCTCATGTGGGGGGTATTCTATGGGGGGGGGGGGGGTCTCATTTAGGGTTATTTCAGGGGGAGTTTTCATAGGGGGGTCTCATAGGGGGTCTTATGGGGGGGGCTCACAGAGGGGTGTCTCCCATGGGGTTCCATATGGGTGACCTTCCATGGGGGGGTCCCATAGGGTCTCATATTGGGGGCGGGTCCCATGGGGGCCGTCTCACATAGGGTGGGCTCCTATGGGATCTCATGTAGGTGTGCTCATGGGGGGGGTGTCACATGGGGGGGGTCTCCCATGGGGTGTCACAGGGGGGGGCTCATGAGAGGGGTGTCTTATGGGGGACTCATGGGGGGAGCCCCCCGTAGGGGGTCTCCCATGGGGGTCTCATATAAGGGGGGCTCATGTGGGTGGGTCTCATATAGGGGTCTCCCATGGGGTCTCATATGGCGGGGGTCTCATAGGGGGGCTTAAACAGGGGGATCTCATGTAGGGTCTCATATGCAGGTTGGGGATGCGTGTGCCCCCCCCCCGGGCAGCCGGGAATCTGCCCCCCCCCCCTTTCCCGTTCCCCGCGGCGTGCCGGGAGAGGTTTTTTGGAGCGGGGCGGGGGGGGGGGGAACAGAAATTCCGACCCCGTAGGAAACTCCGGTGC
>NW_023306726.1:0-3746 GCF_011077185.1 Oxyura jamaicensis
CCTGCCCCCAGCCCCTGCCCCCTCCACACCCACCCTGCTACAGAACCTGCACCCGCACACATCATGACAGCCACTTCCCGGCACCGCAACCACCGAAACGGGCGCAGGTCAGAAAGCAAACTTTATTAAACTGCTCTACAGGACTCCCAGGAGGGGGGCTGCGGTGGGGTTCCCTGCCCAGTAGTTCTCCCTTTCCCCTGGCGGGCAAGGCATCGAGTGGCGTCCGTCTGTCCATCCCGAGGTGGGGAACGGATGCTGGAAGCAGGCTTCTCACTATCGCTTTTGGTAGTTGTGGAGTATCTGCCTGAAGTAACTAGGCAAATTAAACTAATATTCACCTTTTAAAGAAAACGTACAGCAATGAAGAAGCTTTTAGGGTGGAGGATAGCTGTGCTACCTAAGCATTCCCTAGGACTCCAGCCTTAGATGATATTGCACAAGGGGAAGCTGGTGTGCTGACTCTAAAGAAGAGGATGGAGCATAGAGCGCAGTGGAAACACCGTGGCTAGGCTCTGCAACCACACAGGGACCCTATGAAGAGGCTCGGCCAATATAAATCAGTTGGACCAGGTAAAAACACTTTGGGAACCAAAATACAGCCCTAAATGTCCTCTAGGACTTTCTGTGCACCCACAGCAGTTCCTGTGTAAAAAGGTAGTTTGTCTTGATCTTTACGTATGGCAAAGGCATGGGCTGAGTTAATGACAACAAAAACCTGCTTATTAGAAGCTGCTTCTCAATGTTTCATGCAACTCCATACATATTAGCTAATGTAGGCTAGAAGTTCAAGGATTCACAATACTTCATCATATATCACTTATGTGAATTTCATTTATATACATATCTGCTGCACCGACTTAAAACCCATCCCCACACTCACCAAGGCACAACCCCAGCCCAAATACAGACACAGCATTTCAGCCCCAACACAGCTTTGGGACCTGCTGGAAAGCAGGCTTCATCCTCAGTGAGGCGTCCTCAGCCCACACCGGACGGGGCTTCAGGCACCTCTTCACCTACGGAGGAAGACTGCCATCAGGAACTGCCACACCAGGCAACCTTTTTTCTCTACACCTTTCTCAGGAACAACACAGCATTCAAGTGACCTGCTTTGCTCCAATTCTAAAGACTGATGTTACAACCCATCTTGCCTGTGGCACCTGATAATCAGAACAGAGCAACCGCAGTGCTTGGAAGGCATAACTGCACGTGCCGCTCCTTGCCGCTCTCCGGTCTTATCTCAAATCATCAGCCACTTCTGTGGACTGCTAGCCATGGCACCTGCAAAGCAAGGCAAAGACCTTTCATAGTCACCTCATACTCCTTAGCCATTTCACTCCAACCAAGCTCATGACCAGCCCCCTTCTTACACAGCTCTTCAGAATGCAGTTTGCTCCTTTGAGTCTGTGCGAGACACCTGTGAAAGAAAAAGAAAAGCATAGGGCAAGGCAGAATGCAAAGCCACAGCACAGCTACGACAGTTACTCTCATCTGCTGCCTTACCTCTGCCCGCTCACCTGCCCCTGAGGCAGATGCTTCCATCTGCCCTCTTAAGCCAGCTACAACACCTCGAGAAGAGAAAGAGGGGACACTCAAAATGACACTGAGAACCACAACTCAAAAGTAACTGCTTTATCACTCACCTTACCAGAGACTGCTCTGGCTGTGATGACGTCCTAGGTTGCAGGCTGCCTTTCAGCTTCAACACACCAAAACATAGTCAGAAGATAACCATTCAGCTGCAAGCATTAGCACCCATCCCTCAACAACACAAGGGACCCCATTTTTTATTTTCACCGTTTCGGAACAGCAGACAACTTCCCTCAGCACCTCACAAGTAGACCAAGCCAGTCACCGAGCTGCCAAATGAAGGCTTGACAGTTCCAGAAGGCGCTCTTTCCTTGGACCGGTTCCTCCCAAGGTTTATCTAAGTCAGGAGAAAAAACAAACAACAAAAAAGAGCACTCCACATCTGCGAGCTTACCCCTCCTCTAGCACTATTCAAGCACTATGCGAACAGTTGCTCGCAAGCAACTCAAGCCTCCCCCTCCGCCTCTGCCAAACACTATGGAGATGACTCTGTGCCAGCTGCCCTTCAGTACGAGCCCAGCGGCCGACTGGATGTCTTTGCCAAAACAGTCCAGACAATGTATTACTACACCGACGGATTGCCAGATTAGCTACCATCACTAACTGCCAGGCAGGACAGCTCCAGGCCAAACAAACACACAGGCACGCTACAAACGTTACAAACAAAAAACAGAACACAAGCACCCCCCCCCCCCCCCCCCCCCCCAAAAAAAAAGAGACTCCCAGAGGGAAGCCCTGCAGCAACAGCAAGTCAGAACAGGTGCTCTGCAGCACACCCAAGGAGAGACTCAAATGCCACAACTCGCAACTGGAAGCAACTGCCAGACCTGGGATGATGGAGGCATAAATAGCCTGCCTTTAAGACAAGAGACTGGAACGATGGGCACTGCAAACCCCATCAGAAAAACGCTTCGGAAATGAATTCCCAAGCAAGAGCTCCTGATGAAGCCGACATGACGTCCGCAACAGCGAGGATGGAAACAGATGCAATCTCAAACAGAATATGATGCACAAGACCTGAAATAGATCTGCGCTTTAAGATGCGACTACAAGTCAAGAAGTGCTCAGATCAGCCCTACGATGATGAAACGAGCATTTAGGACCTTAGGTGTGGCTACCAAGTTGCCCATCTAATCTGTCCAGCGGAACAAGGCAATGAGGAGATCAAGACAAGATGAATATCAAGACACGATGAGCACGTAACATACGATGATCTGATGAGGAAACATTTGATACAAAAAAAATACACAGAAGTAGTGAGCTCTTTAAGCTCCCACTGCAAGACAAGAGGGGCTCAGCTTCCAATTGAGCATCAGCATTATTCCGATGAGGACAAGTGTTCAATACCCTCAGGATGGCTGCCTGACAAGCTGCCAGGGCCTGACGAGCACCAAGAGCAACAGCACAGCACAGACAACACAGAACACAAAAAACAGACAATTAGCTGGGACTGTCCTGCCTGGCACGTGCTCACGCCGTACCTGACAGGACCCCCCACACATAATCTCACTTCCTGACCATGATCAATTCTGAAAGGCCCCACCCGCTGCAATGACTTAAAAGCACAGACCCTCGCCCTATGTGTCCATTCACAACCCCAGCTCAAACATAGCACTTGCCCCCCAACTTAGCTTGGGAATGCTGGGAGGTAGGTTCCATCCTCTACAAGGAACACAAAGGCGAGCCAGGATGTTGCTTCAGACGTGAGGCTCCTCTTCACCTGCAGAAATAAAGCGCCATCAGGCACCGGCACGCCAGCCAAACTTCTTCTAGTGAAACACCCACCGCAGAAACAAAACAGTAGTCACCTGACCTGCTCTGCTACTGCAGTTTGATAGATGACCTCTAGACAACTTCCCACCTTCCCCTGCCAACCACCCCCCAACACACAGTATTTGCCCCTCAACTCAATTCTCAGGGATCAGAATCCATCCTCTATGTGGACCACAGAGGCCAACTACACTGTTCCCAGTATCTTCTTCATCCCCGGAAAAGAGGACTCACCCAGAGGTGGACCAAAAGACTACCAAACCAAAGACACTGCCCGTTTTCAAACTTGTCTCCACTCACCTTGTCTCCACTCCCAATCCAGGCTAAGCGCTTCCATTCACAACTGTGCCGAGCTAAGGTCGCATGGCTTAGACCAAGGAGAAAGA
>NW_023306727.1:0-2292 GCF_011077185.1 Oxyura jamaicensis
GGGAGGAAATGGCCCAAAACTGGGAGGAAACGGCCCAAAACGGGGAGGAAACGGCCCAAAACTGGGAGGAAATGGCCCAAAATGGGGAGGAAACGGCCCAAAATGGGGAGGAAAGGGCCCAAAACGGGGAGGAAATGGCCCAAAACTGGGAGGAAATGGCCCAAAATGCAAAGAAAATACCTCAAAATGAGGAGCTTGGACATCAAAATGGGGAAAAGACATCCAAAATGGGGAAAAAAAACATCCAAAATGGGGAAAAAACACCCCAAATGGGGCACCCAGCACCCAAAATGGCAAGAAAATGCCCCAAAGTGGGGAGAAAACAGCCCAAAATGGGCAGGAAATGGCCCAAAATGGGGAGGAAATGGCCCAAAACGGGGAGGAAACGGCCCAAAACTGGGGACGAAACAGCCCAAAATGGGGAGAAAATGCCCAAAATGGGGCGGAAACACCTAAAATTGGGGAGAAAATGCCCCAAAATGGGGAGGAAACGGCCCAAAACGGGGAGGAAGCGGCCCAAAATGGGGAGGATGCGGCCCAAAAAAGGTAAGGAAATGGCCCAAAAAAGGTAAGGAAACGGCCCAAAACTAAGAGGAAATGGTCCAAATGGGGAGGAAACAGCCCAAAACGGGGAGGAAATGGCCCAAAATGGGGCGGAAATGCCTAAAACTGGGGAGAAAATGCCCAAAAATGGGGAGAAAATGCCCCAAAGTGGGGAGGAAACGGCCCAAAAGTGGGGAACCCAGCACCCAAAATGGCAAGAAAATACCCCAAAGTGGGGAGAAAACACCCCAAAATTGGGAGAAAACGCACAAGATGGGGAGGAAACGGCCCAAAACTGGGAGGAAACGGCCCCAAAATGGGGGGGAAATGGCCCAAAACTAAGAGGAAATTGCACAAAATGGGGAGGAAACGCCTAAAATTGGGGAGAAAATGCCCAAAATTGGGGAGAAAATGCCCAAATGGGGAGCTTAGACCCCAAAATGCGGAGGAAATACCCCAAAATGGGGAGCTAGGACCCCAGATGGGGAAAAAACATCAAAAATGGGGAAAAAAAACTCCAAAATGTGGAAGCCGGCACCCAAAATGGCGAGAAAATGCCCCAAAATTGGGAGAAAACGACCCAAAAATGGGAGGAAACGGCCCAAAAATGGGAGGAAATGGCCCAAAACAGAGAGGAAATGGCCCAAAACGGGGAGGAAATGGCCCAAAACGGGGAGGAAATGGCCCAAAACTGGGAGGAAATGACCAAAATTGGGGAGAAAATGACCAAAATTGGGGAGAAAATGACCAAAATTGGGGAGGAAATGGCCCAAAATTGGGGAGATAATACCACAAAAACGGGGAGAAAATATCCCAAACGGGGAGCTTGGACCCCAAAATGCAGAGAAAATACCCCAAAATGAGGAGCTTGGACATCAAAATGGGGAAAAAAACATCTAAAATGGGGAGAAAACGCTCCAAAATGGGAAAAAAAGACCCCAAAATGGGGAAAAAATGCCCCAAAATGGGAAAAAACGCCCCAAAAGTTTGGAAAAATGTCCCAAGTGGGGAGCTAGGACCCCAAAATGGGGAGAATATTCCCCAAAATGGGGAGCTGGAACCCCAAAATGGGGAGAAAACACCCCAAAATAGGGAGGCAGCACCCCAAAACACGGGCTTTATGTAGGGCCCCCAATATTTACATAGGGCCCCCCCATGTTTATGTAGGGCCCCCAATATTTACATAGGACCCCCCATGTTTATGTAGGGCCCCCAATATTTACACAGAGCCCTCCCATGTTTATGTAGGACCCCCAATATTTACATAGCACCCCCCCTGTTTACGTAGGGCTCACAATGTTTACATAGGGCCCCCCGTGTTTATGTAAGCCCTCCTCCCGTGTTTATGTAGGACCCCCAATATTTACATAGTACCTTTAATATTCACGTAGCCCCCCCAATGTTTATGTAGGGCTCCCCAGTGTTTACGTAGGACCCCCAATGTTTACATAGGATCCCTCCAGTATTTATGTAGGGCCTCTAAGGTTAACATATGTCCCCCAATGTTTATGTAGGACCCCCAGTGTTTACCTAGGGCCTCCCAATGTTTACGTAGGGCCTCCCAATGTTTACATACGACCCCCCATGTTTATGTGGGACCCCCCAGGGTTAGGTGGGGCCCCCCCAATGTTTACATACGACCCCCAATGTTTACCTAGGGCCTCCCAATGTTTACGTAGGTCCCCCAGTGTTTATGTAGGGCCTCCCAATGTTTACTTAGCACCCCCCAGTGTTTATGTAGGGCCCCCG
>NW_023306728.1:0-1029 GCF_011077185.1 Oxyura jamaicensis
GCGGGGTTGGGACAGGGCTGGGATCCCGTCGATGTGGGGCGGGAAGGGGAAACTGAGGCATGGGGGGGTGGCGGGGTTGGGATGGGGCTGGGATCCCATTGAGAGGGGCGGGAGGGGGAAACTGAGGCACGGGGGGGGAGGGAGGGAGGGGGGGTTGAGACGGGGCGGGGATCCCATTGATGTGGGGCAGGAGGGGGAAACTGAGGCCCGGGGAGGGGTTTGGGGGGTTTTGGGGCCCAGGACTGTGCCTGTAGGCCCTGCACGTCCCCGGGGAACCCAAAGGAAGGGAAACTGAGGCCCGCAGGTGGGACCTGGGGGCGCGCGGGGGCCGCTTCAGGGCATCCCCACAGCTCTGGGGCAGCGCCCCCCCAGCCCTTCCGCTCCCCCGAAGACCCCACACGGGGGCATTCCCCCCCCCCTCCCACCACCCCCCTTGACCCCCAACCCCCCCCACGTCCCCTCCCAATCCCCCTTTCTCTTACCACCCCCACCCCCCCCCCCAGGTCCCTTTCGGCGAGACCCGCCACGTCCGCGAGTGGCTGGGGGTCAGCGGCGAGATCCGGAGCCCCCCCGGCGAACACCCCAAGCGCCCGGTGCTGGGCTGGAAGTGTCGTCGAACCGAGGTGAGCGGCGCCCGTTTTTGGGGTCTCTTCCGTTCCCTGTGCCCGGACCCGAGGGGATTTTTCCGTCACTGCTTCGTCCACAACCACTGCCCCCTCCTCTTCCTCGCCCCCAGCGGTCGCAACCTGGCCCCCGCCGAGCTGCCCCCGGCCCAACGCGCTCGGCTCTTGGCCCTTTGCGACCGGGCCTTGGCGAAAACCGTGGAACTTCTCGGGGTCCGCATGGTGGTGGGGGTCGGGGGCTACGCCCGGCAGCGAGCCCGCAAAGCCCTGGGGGCCGCCGGGCTGCCCGTGAGGGTGGAGGGGATCCCGCACCCCTCGCCCCGCAGCCCCCGAGCCAACAGGGGCTGGGAGCAGGAGGCCAGGGCCAGGCTGGGGGAGTTGGGGGTGCTGGAGCTGCTCGGGGGGG
>NW_023306729.1:0-1069 GCF_011077185.1 Oxyura jamaicensis
GGGGGAAAATTGGGGGGGTGGGGGAAAATTGGGGGGGTTTGGGGGAAAATTGGGGGGGTTTGGGGGAAAGTTTGGGGTTTTGGAAGCAATTTTGAAAACTTCAGCCCCAAATTCTGGGTTTCCAGCCCCAAATTCTGGGTTTCCAGCCCCAAATTCTGGGAGTTTCAGGCCTAAAAGGGAGCTTTCAACGCCAAGCCGAAATCTTCTGCCAATAAACGCCGCTTTTTTTCAGCCCCGAATGACGATTTTGGACAAACTTGGAATTTTTGGTGCCAAAATTACAATTTTGGAGGGTTTCAGCCCCAAATGAAGAATTTTTGCAGCAGAATTCCTCCTTTTCAGTCCCAAATTCCAGTTTCAGTATGAAAGCCCAGCTTTAAGCTCCCAACCGGGGGAATTTCGGCTCCTACCTTAGGAGCTTCAGGCACAAAATGGTGGTTTTTGTTTTGATCCAAAATTGGCGTTTTTTGCCCTGGAGAAGTTTGGTCCCGGCCCCAGATCGGGATTTTTAACCCCCCAGCCACGGTTTTCGGCCTCAAAATCGGGATCGTGATTCCACGAGCAGGATTTTCAACCCCAAATTAGCAGCTCCTGCCCCGGACTGGAGCTTTCACCCTCCAAATTCAGGGTTTTGAGCCCAAAATGGGATTTTTTCCATCGCAGAAATGGCATTTTCAGCCCCCAGATTTGAACCCCAACCCCCAAAAAGCCCCTTTTTGGCCTCAAACCCAGGTGTCCTCACACGACTCCGACCTCACCTGGACCGCGGGCTTCACGTCGGGATTTTCAGCCTCCAAGGCAGGATTTTGGGCTCAAAGTCGGCATTTTTGGTCCCCACGTGGATTCTCAGCCTCCAACGCCGCACCGCTGGCCCCAGATTCGGGATTTTCGGCCCCAAATTTGGGATTTTGACGTTTCCAATCTCAACGTTGCGTTCTCAGAACCAAATTTAATGTTTCCAGCCTCGAGTTGGGATTTTGGCCTCAAAATCGGCATTTTCAGTCACAGAATTCACATTTTCAGCCTCAGATTCGGTACCTTTGGCCCCAAATCCCACGTTTTTGGTATC
>NW_023306730.1:0-1355 GCF_011077185.1 Oxyura jamaicensis
TGTGGGGCGGGGGGGTTATGGGGTGGGGGGGGCTATGGGGTGATGGAGTTATGGGGCGGGGGCGCTATGGGGTGGGGGATTTGTGGGGCGATGGGGCTGTGGGGGGTGTAGTTATGGGGCAGGGGATCTATGGGGTGACAGAGCTGTGGGGCAGCGATGTGGGGCGATGGGGCTATGGGGCGATGGAGTTATGGGGCAGTGGGGCTATGGGGTGGGGGATCTATGGGGTGACGGAGTTGGGGGGAGGGGATCTTTGGGGTGGGGGATCTATGGGGTGACGGAGCTGTGGGGCAGCGATGTGGGGCGATGGGGCTATGGGGTGACGTAGTTATGGGGCAGGGGATCTATGGGGCGATGGAGCTGTGGGGCTATGGGGTGATGAGGCTGTGGGGCAGGGGATCTATAGGATGATGGAGCTGTGGGGCAGGGGGCTGTGGGGTGATGGAGCTGGGGGGTGAGGGAGCTATAGGGCGAGGCGAGGGCGCTATGGGGCGATGGAGCTATGGGGTGACAGTTATGGGGCGGGGGGGGCTGTGGAGCTGGGGGCCGATGGAGCCGTAGGGCTTGTGGGGCGGGCAAACCGGGGGGCTGTGGGGTGGGGCTATGGGGCGACAGAGCTGTAGAGTGTAGGGTGGTGGCTCTATGGGGCAGTGGCTCTGTGGGGCGATGTCTCTGTGGGGCAGTGGCTCTATGGGGCAGTGGCTCTATGGGGCGATGTCTCTGTGGGGCAGTGGCTCTGTGGGGCAGTGTCTCTGTGGGGCTGTGTCTCTATGGGGCTGTGTCTCTATGGGGCTGTGTCTCTATGGGGCAGTGGCTCTGTGGGGCGATGTCTCTGTGGGGCAGTGGCTCTATGGGGCAGTGTCTCTGTGGGGCAGTGTCTCTGTGGGGCGGTGGCTCTGTGGGGCGGTGGCTCTGTGGGGCAATGTCTCTATGGGGCAGTGGCTCTATGGGGCAGTGGCTCTATGGGGCAATGGCTCTGTGGGACGGTGGCACTATGGGGCAGTGTCTCTATGGGGCAGTGTCTCTGTGGGGCGGTGGCGCTATGGGGCAGTGGCTCTATGGCGCAGTGGCTCCATGGGGCGGTGGCTCCATGGGGCAGTGGCTCCATGGGGCAGTGGCTCCATGGGGCGGTGGCTCTGTGGGGCGATGTCTCTATGGGGCAGTGGCTCTATGGGGCAGTGACTCTATGGGTCCCGCTGGCTGCCGTGGGGCGCGGGCCCCGTCCCGCTCTCGCCGTGGGGCCTCGCCGGATCCGGAGCGCCGCCGCGCCCCTAATTGCTTCCATGTGCGGCCGAGGAGGCGCCGGAGGGGGAAAGCGGGCGCCCGGCCCAGCGGCCCCCCCGGGACCCCCCCCC
>NW_023306731.1:0-1281 GCF_011077185.1 Oxyura jamaicensis
AAATTGGGGTCAGGGGAGCTTGGGGGTTTCTATAGGGTTCCTATGGGGTCTATGGGTCCGGGGAGGGGTCTATAGGGTCCCCAGGGGGGTCTCTGGGTTGGGGGGGGTCTATAGGATCCCAGGGGCTTTATGGGGGGGGTCTGGGGGAGTTCCAGTCGGGTCCCCGAGGAGCTCCAGTGCACCTTGTGGGTGGGATCTGTAGGGTCTCCAGGGGATTAAAGGGTCCCTATGGAAACCGGGGGGGTCCCGGGGGGGTCCCTACACGTGTCCCCCCCCCCAGGACCCAGCCCGCCGGGCCGTGGGCGCGCTGCTGGCGCTGCTGGGCCGGGCGCTGAGCGGGGACGTACGCAACGGGCTGGCGCTGCTGCCCCCCCATGGATCCTATAGGTACGGGGGGGGCACGGGAGGGCTGGGGGGGCGCGGGGAGGGGCAGGGGAGGGGGGCGTGGAGCCCACGTGGGGCTTTTGGGGCTGCCTACGGAATGCGAACGTCGCTTCGGGGTGAGGTGCAGGGGGCGCAGGGGGGGCTTCTATCGGGTACGTGGTGGGCTGCTGGTGGGGGGGGGGGGGGGGTGGCTGTAGGGCCTCCATAGGGCCTTGAAGAGTCCTTACGGGGCCTCGGAAGGCGCCACAGCGCTCGTCAGCGTCTTCATAGCGTGCTGTGGGGCGCTGTAAGGTCTGGAGGGCGTGGAGGGTCCCTGTAGGGCGTTGCAAGTCTCCGTAGGGTGCCGTAGGGTCCCTATGGGGTGCCGTAGGGTCCTTATGGGGTGCCATAGGGCCTCTGTAGGGTGCCATAGGGTCCCTATGGGGTGCCATAGGGTCCCTATGGGGCGCCGTAGGGTCCCTATGGGGTGCCGTAGGGTGTCTGTAGGGTGCCGTAGGGTCCCTATGGGGTGCCGTAGGGTGTCTGTAGGGTGCCATAGGGTCCCCACAGGGTATCCTAAGGTCCCTACACGGTACCATAGGGTCTCTGTAGGGTGCCGTAGGGTCCCTATGGGGTGCCATAGGGTCCCTACACGGTGTCATAGGGTCTCTGCAGGGTGTCATAGGGTCCCTACACGGTACCATAGGGTCCCTATGGGGTGCCATAGGGTCCCTATAGGGTGCCATAGGGTCTCTGTAGGGTGCCATAGGGTCCCTACACGGTGCTATAGGGTCTCTGCAGGACACCATGGGGTTTCTATAGGGTGCTGATCTCCCCACAGCCCCCCCGTGGATGCTGTCGCCATCGCGGCCCGGGCGGCCCAGAAGCACCCAGGGGTGCAACGGTGAGGGGGGGTCC
>NW_023306732.1:0-2203 GCF_011077185.1 Oxyura jamaicensis
CCCGGGAGCGGAAGGGCTCGGGGAAGCCCCCCGGGGGGGTGCCGATGTAGCCCTGCAGGAACTCGACGACGGAGACGGGGAAGGAGAGCTCGTCCGCCCGCGCCTCCACCTCCTCGCGCGACAGCCCGTTCTGCACCATGAACTGCGCCAGGTCCCCCACCACCTTCGACGACGGCGTCACCTGCCCCCCAAAACACACCGCCCCCCCACAGCGTCACCCCGCTTGGTGTCACCCCACGGTGTCACCCGGCCAGGGGAGGTCACCATGCTGCTGTTCCTGGTGGGAGCATCCCATGAAGACAACCCGTGGAGAGCACCCAACACAAGAGGACCATCCCATGAAGACCACCCAACCCATGGAGACCGTCCCATGAAGACCACCTATTTCATGAAGAGCACCCGCCCCATGGAGAACAACCACCCCAAGAAGACCATCCCATGGAGAGCACCCACCCCATGGAGAGCACCCACCCCATGGAGACCGTCCCATGAAGACCACCCATTTCATGAAGATCACCCAACCCATGGAGAGCACCCAACCCATGGAGACCATCCCATGGAGATCACCCACCCCATGGAGATCACCCACCCCATGGAGACCATCCCATGAAGACCACCCATTTCATGAAGACCACCCACCCCATGGAGACCGTCCCATGAAGACCACCCATTTCATGAAGACCACCCAACCCATAGAGAGCACCCACCCCATGGAGAGCAACCACCCCAAGGAGACCATCCCATGAAGACCACCCACCCCATGGAGAACACCCACCCCATGGAGATCACCCACCCCATGGAGATCACCCACCCCATGGAGATCACCCACCCCATGGAGATCACCCACCCCATGGAGAGCGTCCCATGAAGACCACCCATTTAATGAAGACCACCCAACCCATGGAGAGCACCCAACCCATGGAGACCATCCCATGAAGAGCACCCATCCCATGGAGAACACCCAACCCATGGAGAGCACCCACCCCAAGAAGACCGTCCCATGAAGACCACCCATCCCATGGAGAGCACCCAACCCATGGAGACCATCCCATGAAGACCACCCACCCCATGGAGATCACCCATGAACACCACCCACCCCATGAACACCACCCACCCCACGGAGACCACCCACCCCACGGAGACCATCCCACAAACCCCACCCCATGCAGATGACCCCGTGAACACCACCCACCCCATGGACCCCCCCCCCCCCCCCCCAGGCCCCCCCCCCCCCCCCGCGCCCCGGCAACCAGCAAGAGCGGGTGTTCGAGTACAGCGAGTACTGGGAGGCGGCGCGGGCGCTCTACGCCGCCTTCGACTGCACGGCCACCATGAAGTCGGGCAACGCGGACGTCTTGGAGAACGCGTAGGCCTTCTTCACCTCCTTGAACTTGTGGCCCAGCCCCATGGCGTGGGCCTGGAAGTGGAGGTTGGTGTACTGCCCCCCCGGGATCTCGTTCTCGTAGACGTCCGCGTTGCCCGACTTCATGGTGGCCGTGCAGTCGAAGGCGGCGTAGAGCGCCCGCGCCGCCTCCCAGTACTCGCTGTACTCGAACACCCGCTCCAGCGCGATGCCTGGGCGAGGGGAGGGGGTGGGTGGGTGGGGGGACAACCGTGGGGATGCCGTGGTTGGGGGCCACCAGGGTTGGGAGAAGCCATGGATCGGGCGCGATGACGTGGTTGTGGTGGCATCGGAATGGCCATGGTGGCATCGCCAGGATCGTGGTGACATCGCTACGGCCAGGATCGTGGTGGCATTGCCACCGTCACAGAGGCATTGCCACGACCACGGTGCCACCACCATGACTTTGGTAGCATCTCCATGACCACGATGTCACCACCGTGACCACAACACCACCACCGTGACCATGGTAGCATCTCCATGACCCCGATACCACCACCATGTCCATGGTGCCACCACCGTGACCATGGTAGCATCTCCACGACCCTGACACCACCACCATGACCACGCTACCACCACCACGACCACACCACCACCCCCACGACCACCACGCTACACCCCACACAACCACCACCACGACCACGCTACCACCCCCACAACCACGACACCACCCCCACCACCATGACACCACCCCCAGGACCACGCTACCACCCCCACCACCACGCTACCGCCCCCCCCCACCACGCTACCGCCCCCACAACCACGCTACCACCTCCAACACCACGCTACCACCCCCACCAC
>NW_023306733.1:0-4458 GCF_011077185.1 Oxyura jamaicensis
TGCTAATCCTGTTGGCAAAAACTTTGCATCAAGAGAATGTACTTCGTTAAATGCCAGTCTTCGCCCTCAGATTAAACCCATGTTTTCGGTGTCTTAATGCTTAAAACCACTTTCTTCATGCTCAGATACTGCTGTACCACTTTTGGTACTAGCTAAAATACTTTGATTATTTCATCTTTTGAGATACCTCAAGTTTAATCACCAGAAGTCTCCATTTCTCTTCCTCCCTGCATCCCAAAACTCGCTCCTAGTTATAGTCTGTACATGCTGCGATATCAGCATCTGCTGTCAGGTGAGACTTGAAAAATTACAAAGAAGCCTGTCCTGGCTCTGACACTAGCATGTGCTAGAAAAATAGAAACTATATGAGGCCATTGCATCCTGAATTGTACCTCTGTCACTGAAGAGCAATGCAGATTTTCTCAGAATTTGATGCAGAAGGTGTTGTGGGTTGAAGTGAGTGCTAGCTCCCATGGAGGAAACTCCACCAGCATTCCTTCTGGTTGCTGCTATCCAGGAAAAAAACTGCAGATTGCCTCAGTGTGAATATTTGCCTCTTTGCACTGTTTTTGAGGAGGTACACTGTTGTTCCACCAAAGCAGTTATGCAAAGGAAATGCATTCTTTTCAACCTTATGTAGTCTTCTTCTAGTCTTCACTATGGCCAAGGTGGCCACCTATCACCATTTCACTCACCAGACCCTCCCTGTTTACAAGCAACAGGTCTAGGAGGGTACCTTTCCTAGTCGGCTCTCTTTGTACCTGTACCAAGAAGTTATCAAGGTGCTTCAGGAATCTCCTGGACCTCTTTGTCTCAGCTATGTGATATTCCCAGTTGATATCTGGCAGGTTGAAGTCCCCCATAAGGACAAGGGCAGCTGATCTAAGAGGTATCTCTCAGTTCCTTAAAGAATAGTTCATCAGTGTTGTCATCCTGGATGGGTGGTCTACAGTAGACTCCTGCAACGACATCCCCTTTATTTGCTTGTCCCTTAATCCTTACCCAGAGGCTCTCAACCACACTGTTGATGACTGCAAGTTCCATACAGTCCAGTGCCTCCATTACATACAGTGCCACCTGATACATGGGATTAGAAATTAGACAGTGACTGATTAAGAATAAATATGTAGGCAACACTCATTGCTTAATATGTGCTACATTTGTGATGTATTGTACCTGTGCTGCGCTTAGGCCTCCAGATGAGCCCCTCGGACCCCGAGAACTGGACCAAACCAACCTTATGGCCCAAATTGGCTCAAGGGCCCAAGGGCTCAGAGAGCATGCACAGGGAGATGAGGTGAAAAGTTCAACTCTGATGAGGACATCTTACTTCATCCCGACGACCAACCGGATGACCACCAGAGAGTACTATACAAGCACATAAGGACTGATAAGATACTTAGCATACGAAGTGGGGCTAGGCCAAGCTAGAAAATGAATATGCATAGGTGATTTAAAGAACGAAGTCAAAATTTCTTAGTGACTAAGTATCCTTTATTGGAAGCACGCTGGCTGCACAGGGGATCCTTCCACCTAACATGCATACCCGAAGTGACAAGCTATCTCACATTTATACAGCAGAACAATGACTATTCAATTAATGCCTATACGTATTCATTACCTAAACCCGCCTACTCTCGCTTCGTATGCTAATTAGCTTATCAGTCCTTTGCGCTTACGCAGTATTCTCTGGTGGTCGTCCAGGTGGTCGTCGGGATGAAGTAAGATGTCTTCATCAGAGTTTAACTTTTCACCTTATTTTCTTGCGCATGCTCTCTGAGCCCTTGGTCTCAGTCCAATCCATAAGGTTGGTTTGTCTCGGTTCCCAGAGTCCGAGGGCCCCCTGTTATCTAGGCACCTTGCAAGTGTGACCTTCTTTTAGTCCTCCTCCTTACTCCTCATCTGTGCATTCTCTCATGCTGTATTTGCACGTACATTTTGTATTTTCCCAGCGCAGCACAAGCACAGTACATCACAAATGTAACATTCTACTTTCCAAGCACAGCACATATTAAGCAATGAGTGTTGCCTACATATTTATTCTTAATCAGTCGCTCTCTAATTTCTAATCCCATGTTTCAGTCCCCCCTTTTCTGCAAAATCTAGTAAATTCTTTTACTTAATACAACATTTTTTCTTCCCAATCTCTATGATATGTATCCCTCAAAGCCTTGCCATGTACTTTCGTCAAGGAGGCTAATATCGCCATTCTTTGTAATAATTTCCAGTTCCAAACGAGCATTAAAAAAGACAATATTAAACTTATACCAACTAATATCAATAAAACAATAGTTGGGTGAGATAATGTGTTCAAAATCCCAGTTGCAATTGGTGACTATCCAGAGGGCATCCCACCAGTTGTGATTTGTGTCTTGTTTTATTCTCTGCAAAACTCTGCTTATTTCCTTTGTATCATGATGGACAGTGATTAGAGTCTTCTCTCCATTTTCCTGAATGCCTTTTAAAATTTTGATCAGGTCTTGGCGTTTAACTAGTTGCTTCACTAAAGTGAGGTTCATCCCAATAGGTGTAGGTAATAACTTGTGATACACTGTGTTGTTAGACTTGATCAACTGGTGGGATACCACTGGTGCCAAATATAGAAAATCACACCTGATGATTCAAATACTCCCGACCGTAATGTCCTCATTTTGTTCAACTAAGCTTCACCGTCACCCGGCGTTACTTTCCAGGGAGTTTCTGGAGCTTTCTTCACTCGAAAATGGTGAATCCAAGCGGCTTGTTCTTTAATCTTGATAGCAGTATGAGTTGTCAGCAACACTTGATACGGTCCATTCCATTTTTCCTCTAGGGGTTGTCCTGAAAAAGCCTTTATATATACATAATCCCCGGGCTTAAAGGGGTGGATTGGTTGATCCAACCCTCTAGCCCTGGTCCCTAAAATAAATTTATGTACTTTATTTAATTGTTTCTGAAGTTCAGTTATATAAGCATATAAATATTCTGATCCTAACTGCATTAGATCCTCTCTACTAAATAGAAATTGATATGGCCTTCCGTATAAGATTTCAAAGGGACCTTTACTCTAGGTTTAACTCTAATTCTAAGTAATGCTAAAGGGAGGGATTGAGGCCATGACAAATTGGCTTCTTGTCCGATTTTAGCTATTTGTTGTTTAATTAAATGGTTCATTTTTTTCTACTTGTCCACTTGCCTGCGGTCTATAAGGAGTATGTAGTTGCCAATCTATCTTTAGAATCTTTCTTATCTGTTGTACCATTTGCGCACAAAAATGTAAACCTCTATCAGAAGACATTGCTACTGGAATCTCAAAGAATGGCATTGTTTCATTTAACAAGACTTTAACCACTTCTCTTGCTTTGTTTGTTCGACAGGAAAAGGCTTCGGGCCATCCTGAAAACGTGTCAGTCAGAACCAGTAAATAACGATACCCCCCTTTTCTAGGGAGTTCTGAAAAATCAATTTGCCACTGTTGTCCCGGATAATTTCCTTTACCAATTTTTCCAAATTTTATTTTATTCTTAGTATTGGGGTTGTTGTGTAAACAAATGCTACATTGTTGAGCTACTTGTTTTATCGTTGTATATAAATTTCGTCCCACTAATGTCTGACTCAGGCTCTTATGCAATGTGTCAGCTCCCCAGTGTGTTTTATTGTGTTCTGTAAGAACTGTGGGCCATATCAAATTAGAGGGTATTACTACTCGGTTATCTTTTAAATATACCCATCCATCTGGTTTCATTTTACCTTTCAAATCTTCAATTAATTTTAACTCTCCTTTTGTATAATTTGGCTTTTGGTTTATGTATATAGTTTGAACTTTACCGTCTGGTATCAAAGATGATGCCTTCACTTCAGTTAATCCAGCTACCTGCTTAGCCTCTTGATCTGCCAATCGATTTCCAATTTCAAAATCGGCGTTCCCCTTTTGGTGTCCCCGACAATGCATGATAGCTACCTTTTCTGGTTGTTTTACCACCTCTAACAATTTTAAAATTTCTTCAGCATGTTTTATCTATTTTCCCTGAGAGGTCAGCAATCCACGTTCTTTCCAAATCGCTCCATGAGCATGCACCACGCCGAATGCATATTTAGAATCGGTCCAAATATTTATTTTCCTTCCTGCTGCTAGTTCCAGTGCTCGCGTAAGAGCAATTATCTCTGCTTTCTGGGCAGACGTCCCAGGGGGTAATGGTTTGGACTCGATTACCTGTTGAGTGGTTGTAATGGCATACCCTGCTTTATGTTGTCCTTGTTTCACAAAGCTGCTTCCATCAGTATACCAAGATTCATCAGCATCTTCTAAAGGTTCTTCCTTAAGATCAGGTCGACTGGAATACACGGTCACCATTGTTTCTATACAGTCATGTGTTATTGGTTCATCCAGAGTTCCACTAAGGAAAGAAGCTGGATTTACAACGTTAGTGATCACAATTTCCACATCATCTTGTTCTACTAATATTGCTTGATATTTTA
>NW_023306734.1:0-6049 GCF_011077185.1 Oxyura jamaicensis
ACTAATCACTCTGTTTTTCTTAAATAGGAGCTTATATTTCATCATGCGGCCCTAGCATTGTTCCATACTGACACGAATCAAATAAACACATTTCACATTCTTGTGCTGGGGGCACTTGTGCTGTATCCATTTGTCATCGGTTATCTTTTTGTCACTCATTAGAAGAAAAAGAACACCTGTTTTCCTCAAGTATTTGATACTGTAACATGCAGTATGTCTCATCTACCTGTCACTCATTAGAAGAGTCATCAAGTAGAGTGTCAATTTTGGAAAATTATTTGTTTATAATGTAGATAGATTTTAACAATAACTTCAACAGGACTGGAAGCTTCCCTTTGTAAGAAATGAAGTACTATTTTTGCAGTGGAAAATTCTACTAACCTTTCAGATTCAAAAGTGAATGTGCAGGCACAACAGTGGGGGGTATGTGAAGTAGAAAAGGGGACAGACCAAGAAATTAAAGGTTGGTCAAATAAAATTTTACGTATACGGTAAGCTTCGAGTTGGTTGTGAACCTGTAGTACTCAGCCATTGAGGAAACAGGGGCGGAATCCAGCATTGTGTAATAGGGAAAATAGGGCTATGATACACTTCTTCTGCACACTCCTGCTTTCAGGACACCTGCCATTGCAATCGCGAATAAAAATGCTGCTTCACTGAGATCCTCACCTGAGCCTGTTATTGGCTACAGAGTGTTTCTCACAAAACTGAGGGGTTGGCATGGATCCAGTAGCCTTCTGGGGAGCCCCGTTACCACTGCAGCACAAAGGCATGCCCTACTGATTTCAGTGGTCCTGTGCCTTGGTGACAGTGATTCTTTAGAGATCTGACAAGTAACTGAGACTGGTTACGAAGGGAGGATCGGTGAAGAATTAGGGAAGAAAGCAAGGTAGGCACTCCAGTTTCAAGAATTGACCCAGTAACTGTGCACAGACCAAGGTAAGAAATATTAAGTATTGCCTTGGGGTTCAGGTGAGACTCTTGTGTGAAGTGTGATTGAGATGTAATTTGTATGAAGCGAGCGTGGAATCCCCATCTGCTCCGTAGCTCCGTGAGGGGCGTGGCTGGAGACGGACAAAGCGAGGTAGAAGGGAGACTTAGAAGTGAGAAAGAAAAAGTCTTAGGGATATCTAGTATACGTCTGGTACCCCCTTGTACGGTAAAGTGCTTGGCAGTATGCCAGGGAATCTAGTTAACCCATAAATGTATGGTATCCTGTACAGGGTCAAGTGCTTGGCAGTACACCCCCATTTTCTAGAACTGTAATGTTAATGTGTGGTACCCTGCGGGAGGAAAAATTTTTGTAGCAGCACACTGATGAGGGCTAGGAAAAATGAGAAATAAGGGTTCCAGGGGACAGGGAGATATCCCTGGGGCATTGCCTACTGACAGTCCTTCCAGAAGAATGATAAGAAATTGGAAAAATAATCCCCAAACTAGAGGAAATTATAAAAAGAAATGATTGAATACTGTGTATTAATTTGGACAAAGGAACCAATTGAGGAAACATCAGTATTTTGGCCAAAATATAGATCTGATGAAAATTCAGACAGAAATATCCGCTTGCTGACTCCAAATGGGAGAATAACAGCCCACAACACAGAAATCATATGAGAGACTTAAGGGATATAATAATAATGGGAATTACAGAAGAAGTAGCAAAGTCCCAGAATTTCGTCAAGGTGTTTGAAGTCCAACAACAAAAGGATGAATCCTTTTTAGTTTTGAATCCTTTGAACCCTTCTGACTTAGGGTCAGAATGAGAAAGTACTCAGGGATGAATCCTGAGGACCCTGTAGCCCAAGGGCTCTTGAAAGTTCATTTTCTGAGTAAAGCCTGGTTTGATATACAGAAAAAGCTCCAGAAGGTGGAAGGATGGAGCGAATAGTCACTGGATACCCTGCTGCAGGAGGCCCAGAAGGTGTATGTCAAGAGGGGAGATGAGAAAAGCAGAGAGTGAAACTAATGGTCTTCATAGTGGTCCAGGTAGTGAGGCAGATGGTTGGAGATGGGAGAGGAAGAGAGACGAAGGAATGACTGGCAGGGAAAGCTACCTGTGCTGCAGCCTAAATCTCAGCAGTGACAGGCTTTGAGAAGATATTTTAAGTGTATCCGAGCCAGCCACTTCAAATAAGAATGTCTGGAGTGGAAGAAGGAGGAGAGACTGTTTGCTGCTATAAACTCAGAATAGGAGAGTCAGGGCTTCTAAGAGAGCTGGTCCCACTGAGAGACCTTGATAAATATATTGGTGGGACTTAATGAAGAAGTTGTATTTCTAGTATATACTGGGTGTGGTGGTTTTACCCAGCTGGGCAGCTGAGCTCCACCACAACCGCTCTGTCACTCCCCCTCCTCAAAGGGAAAGGGGGAGAAAATACAATGAAAAGGGCTCAAGGGTTGAGATAAAGATCACTCAAAAATTATCATAACAGGCAAAACAGATTCAGCATAGGGAGATCAATAAAATTTATTACCTATTGCTGATGGGACGGAGCAGTGAGAAACAAAGAAACAAGCTAGGGGCACCTTCCCCCCATCCACCCTCTTCCACTTCCTCCCTCACCTGAGCTGCGCAAGAGATGGGGAATAGGGGCTGCAGTTGGTCTGTGGCACTTTGTATCTGCCACTCCTTCACAGTCACTCTCTCCCCTGCTCTGGCATGGGGTCCCTCCCACAGGGTGCCATCCTTCCTGGGCTGGTCCATTGTGGACTTCTCCACAGGCGGCAGCTCTTCAGGAGCTGCTCCAGGTGTGGATCTGTGTGGCGGGGTCCATCTGTCAGGAGCGGGTTGCTCTGGCTTGGGTCTCCCATGGGCGGCAGCTCCCCCCTGATCACCTGCTCCACCATGGGCTCCTCCACGGGCTGCAGCACAGAACTGCTCCACCATGGTACGCATGGGCTTCAGGGGAACAGCCTGCTCCACCATGGGCCTCTCCACAGGCTGTTGGGGCACTTCTGCACCAGCGTCTGGAGCATCTCCTCTCCCTCCTTCTTCACTGACCTTGGTGTCTGCAGGGCTGTTTCTCACTCCTCTCTCTCCTAGCTGCTGCTGCACAGCAGTTTTTTCATTTTCTTAAATATGCTGTTGTGGTTTATCCCGGCTGACTGCTAAGCAACACACAGCCGTTCACTTACCCTCCCCCCTCTGTCTCTGGAATGGGGGAGCGAAATGGGAAAATGAAGCCTGTGGATCAATATAAAGACAGTTTATTAGGACAGAAAAGAAAGGAAAATAATAATAATGATACTACTACTACTACTACTAATGTGCAAAAAACAAGTGATGCACAATACAATTGCTCACCACCTGCTGACCGATGCCCATCCTATCCCCAAGCAGCCAGTCCCCCCACCCCGGCCAGCCACACCATATTAATTGTTCAGCATGGCGTCATATGGTATGGAATACCCCTTTGGCCAGTTTGGGTCAGCTGTCCTTGTTGTCCATTGTCCAGACCTTTTTGGGCCTTACAGTGCATTACTGCTACAGATTTGGGTTTTTGCACTGCCTCCAATAGCTGTAAAATTCTGGACCGTGCTTGATTGGTCCTCCAGATGTTGTTAGTAATCCTCGCTCTTTTCAGATGGCTCCATGGGTGTGAAAAACTCCAAAGGGATATTTAGAATCTGTGTAGACATTGAGCATCTTTCCTTCTGCTAATTCCAAGGCCCTAGTCAAAGCAATTAATTCAGCTTTCTGTGATGAGGTGTTATGTGGTAGTGGTTTCGCTTCTATAGTGTCCCAGGGGCTCATGACCGTATATCCTGCTTTACGCTGTCCCTTTCCCATGAAGCTGCTGCCATCTGTAAAATACTCAAGATCTACATTAGTGATTGGTTCATTTTTAAGGTCAGCTCGACCGGCATATGTGTGCTCAGTAATACTCATACAGTCATGATGGATTTCTCCTGCCTCCATGGTTGGAAGGAGCGTGGCAAGGTTCAAGGTGCTGACCACAGATAGCTTTATGTCTCCTTGGTCTACTAATACAGCTTGATATTTAGCCATTTGACTTGGGGATAGACAGCAGTTTCCTTTGGTTTCCATCACAGCTAGAGCTGCATGTGGCACAAATGCTGTTGAAGGTTCTCCCAGAGTCAGTTTTCTTGCTTCCTGAACTAGGAGTGCAGTTGCTGCTACTGCCCTCAAACAAGACGGCCATCTTTTACTTGTTTCATCTAGCTGTTTGGAAAAGTAGGCCACAGGCCTCCTCCAGCTACTCAGCATTTGGGTCATTACCCCAGCTGCCACCCCCTTTCATTCATGAACAAACAATTGGAAAGGTTTTTCTGTGTTTGGCAGCCCCGGGGCTGCTGCTGACATTAGGGCCCTTTTTATATTATCAAATCCTTTTCGTCACTCAGCAGTCCACTCCAACACATTTTCTGTCCCCTTTGTTGCTTCATACAATGGATTTGCTATTAGTCCAAAATTTGGAATCCAGATTTGACAGAAGCCTGCCATCCCTAGGAATCCTCACAATTGCTTTTTTGTTCTGGGAACAGTAACTCAGCATATAGCTTCTTTTCGCTCTGGACCTAATGCTTGCTGTCCCTGAGAAACATCAAAGCCCAGGTACCGTACTTTCTGCTGGGTTATCCAGGCTTTTTTCTAGGACACTGTCCTGGTTTCAGTTAGGACAGTTATTTTTCCCTCCTAGTAGCTGGTAGGGTGCTATGTTAATAATAATGATAATAATAATAATATGTACATACAAGTGATGCACAATGCAATTGCTCACCACCCGCTGACCGATGCCCAGCCCAACCCCGAGCAGCCGGCCCCCCACCCCGGCTAGCCACCCCTATATATTGTTTAGCATGACATCAGATGGTATGGAATACCCCTTTGGCCAGTTTGGGTCAGCTGTCCTGGGTTTGTCCCCTCCCAGCTTTTGCTGCACCCCCAGCCTGCCCGCTGGCAGGACAGAGCGAGGAGCTGAAAAGTCCTTGGCATAGTGTAAGCATTGCTCTGCAGCAATTAAAACATCAGCATGTTATCAGCACTCTTCTCATCCTAATCCAAAACATAGCACCCTACCAGCTACTAGGAGGGAAAAATAACTGTCCTAACTGAAACCAGGACATACACCCAGTATCCAGCTGTTCCTAGATAATTTAACAAGCTAATAGTCAACTGTAAACATATTTCTTTGGTTGGGGCTCCTAGCACTAAGTCATCAACGTACTGTAATATGGGTTTTGCACTACAGGGTGGATGTCCTCGGTTATTTTGTTTATAGCTCGCAAATCTTGCATTCATGGATTAGTCCATGTCCTGGTTTTAGCTAGGAGAGAATTAATTTTTCTCCGAGTAGCTGGTAGGGTGCGATGTTTTGGGTTTAGGATGAGACTAATGTTGATAACACACTGATGTTTTACTTGTTGCAGAGCACTGCTTACACTAAGCCAAGGACTTTTCAGCTTCTCGCTCTGTCCTGGCAGTGGGCAGGCTGGGGGTTGCAGCAAGAGCTGGGAGGGGACAGACCCAGGGCAGCTGACCCAAATTGGCCAAAGGGGTATTCCATACCATCTGACATCATGCTAAACAAAATATAGGGGTGGCTAGCCAGCGTGGGGGGCCGGCTGCTCGGGGTTGGGCTGGGTATCGGTCAGTGGGTGGTGAGCAATTGCATTGTGCATCACTTGTTTTGTACATATTATTATTATTATTATTTTATTTTTCTGTCCCTATTGTGGTTTAACCCGGCTGGCAGCTAAACACCACACAGCCATTCGCTCACCCTCCCCCCTCCCTCTCTGGGATGGGGGAGAGAAACGGGAAAGTGAAGCCTGTGAGTTGAGATAAAGACAGTTTATTAAGATAGGAAATAATAATGATAATAATAATAATATGTACAAACAAGTGATGCAAAATGCAATTGCTCACCACCCGCTGACCAATGCCCAGCCCAACCCCGAGCAGCCGGCCCCCCCACCCCGGCTAGCCACCCCTAGATATTGTTTAGCATGACGTCAGATGGTATGGAATACCCCTTTGGCCAGTTTGGGTCAGCTGTCCTGGGTCTGTCCCCTCCCAGCTCTTGCT
>NW_023306735.1:0-3824 GCF_011077185.1 Oxyura jamaicensis
TGCTGGTAGCACTTTTTCATGGGCTAAAGTGGAGCCTTACGTTTTTTGTACGGTCCTGCTTAGGAGTCGGCGCACAGTTCCGGTTAAGGTTAAGCTTAAGGTTGTTTGGAAAGAGGGAAGGCACAGAGTCCTGTTGTGTGTGGAGTTTCGTAAAGGTTTTGCAAGGGAAATCATGTGTACCCTAATTGTTCTGCTGGGAGTATTTTTGATGGGAGAAATTGGCGCCGTACCTGTTTTCTCGTGTCCTTCTTGGGGTTGGGCTCACTGTTCCGATTAAAGATACGTTTAGAGTTGTTTAGAAAGAGTGAAGGCGCAGAGTCCTGTTGTGTGTGTGGTTGCGTAAACGCTCCCCAACGGCATTCAGGTGTACAGACATGCTTCTGCTGGGATCACTTTTTGATGGGCGAAAGTGGAGCTGTGCGTGTTTTCTAGGGTCCTCCTTAGGGTTCGGCTCAGTTTTCCGGTCAGGGTTATGTTTAAGGTTGTTTGGAAAGAGCGAAGCGGCAGAGTCCTGTTGTGTGTGGAGTTGCGTAAAGGTTCACCAAAGGCATTGAGGTGTACCCAATTGCTTCTGCTGGGAACACTTTTTGATGGGTGAAAGAGGAGCTGTACGTGTTGTCTAGGGTCCTCCTTAGGGATCGGTGCACTATTTCCGTTGGGGTTAAGGTTAAGGTCTTTTGGAAAGAGTGAAGGCGCAGAGTCCTGTTGTGTGTGGGGTTGGGTAAAGACTCCCCAAGGGAATTCAAGTATACCCTAATGCATCTGCTGGGAGCGCTTTTTGATGGGAGAAAGTGGCACCGTACCCGTTGTCTCGTGTCCTTCTTAGGGTTCGGCTCACTGTTCCGATTCGAGTTACCTTTAGGGTTGTTTCGAAGGAGTGAAGGCGCAGAGTCCTGTTGTCTGTGGCGTTGCGTAAAGGCTCCCCAAGGGCATTGAGAGGTAGCCAAGGGCTTCTGTTGGGAGTAGTTTTGATTGGCAAAAGTGGAGCCACAATAATGTTTTGTAGGGTCCTCCTTAGGGACTGGGTCAATGCTCCGGTTAGGGTTAAGCTTAAGGTTGTTTGGAACGAGCGAAGGCGCAGAGTCCTGTTGTGTGTGGAGTTTCGTAAAAGTTTTGCAAGGGATATCATGTGTACCCCAATTCTTCTGCTGGGAGTACTTTTTTATGGGAGGAAGTGGCACCGTACCTGTTGTCTCGTGTCCTTCTTGGGGTTGGGCACACTGTTCAGATTAAAGCTACGTTTAAAGTTGTTTGGAAAGAGCAAAGGCTCAGAGTCCTGTTGGGTGTGGGGTTGTATACAGTCTCCCCAAGGGCATTGAGGTGTACTCAAATGCTTCTGTTGGGATCACTTTTTGATGGGCGAAATTGGAGCTGTACGTGTTTTCTAGGGTCCTCCTTAGGGATCGGTGCACTGTTTCGGTTCGGTTTAAGCTTAAGTTTGTTTGGAAAGAGTGAAGGGGCAGTGTCCTGTTCTCTGTGGAGTACGTAGAAGTTCCCCAAGGGCATTGAGGTGTACCCAATTGCGTCTGCTGGGGGCATTTTTTGATGGGATGAAGTGGTGCCGTAGGTGTTTTCTAGGGTCTTCCTTAACGTTCCTCTCACTGTTCTGGTTGGGCTTAACCTTAAGGTTATTTGGAAACAGCTAAGGCGCAGAGTCCTGTTGTGTGTAGGGTTGCGTAACAGTTCCCAAGGGCACTGAGGTGTACCCAAATTATTCTGCTGGCACAACTTTTTGATGGGCGAAAGTGGAGCCGTACTTGCTTTCTAGGGTTCTCCTGAGGGTTCGGCTCACAGTCCTGGTTAGGGTTAAGCTTAAGGTTGTTTGGAAAGAGGGAAGGCACAGGGTCCTGTTGTGTGTGAGGTTGCGTAAATGCTCCCCAAGGCAATTCAGGTGTACTCAAATGCTTCTCCTGGGAGATTGGCTTCTCCTGGGATTGGCTCAGTGTTCCGGTGAGTGTTAAGCTTAAGGTTTTTTGGAAAGAGTGAAGGCGCAGAGTCCTGTTGTGTGTGGGGTTGCATAAAGTCTCCCCAGTGGAATTCAGGTGTACCCAAATGGTTTTGCTGGGAGCACTTTTTGAAGGGAGAAAACAGCGCCGTAGGTGTTTTCTAGGGTACTGCTTAGGGTTCGTCTCAGTTTTCCTTTAGGGTTAAGCTTAAGGTTTTTTGGAAAGAGTGAAGGCGCAGAGTCCTGTTGTGTGGGGGATTGCGGAAATGCTCCTCATGAGAATTCAGTTGTGCTCAAATCCTTCTCCTGGGAGCATTTTTTGATAGGCGAAAGTGGAGCCATACGTATTTTCTAGGGTCCTCCTTAGGGATCAGTGCACTCTTTTGGTTAGGGTTAAGCTTAAGGTTTTTTTGAAAGAGCGAAGGCGCAGAGTCCTGTGCTGTGTGGAGTTGCGTAAAGGCTCCCCAAGGGCATTCATGTGTATGGAAATGCTTCTGCTGGGAGCACTTTGTCATGGGCGAAAGTGGAGCCGTACCTGTTTTCTACATTAAGCTTAACCCTAACCAGTAAACTTAGCCGAACCCTAAAGTGTACCCTAGAAAACACTTACGTATCCACTTTGGCCCATCAAAACGTGCTCCCAGGAGAAGAATTACGGTACACGTGATTTCCCTTGGGGAACCTTTACGCAACTCCACACACAACAGGACTTGGCCCCTTCTCTCTTTCAAATCAAACCTTAACCTTAACACTCACCGGAACACTGAGCCAATCCCTAAGGAGGACGCTAGAAAACCTGTACGGCTCCACTTTCGGCCATCAAAAAGTGCTCCCATCAGAAGCATGGGCGTATACGTTAATGACCTTGGTGAGCCTTTACGCAACCCCACACACAACAGGACTATGCGCCTTCGCTCTTTCCAAAACACATTAGCCTTAACCCTAAAGGGAACACTGAGCCGAACCCTAAGAAGGACCCGAGACAACGGGTACGGTGCCACTTTCTCCAATCAAATAGCGCGCCCAGCAGAAGCATTTGGGTACACGTCAAAACCCTTCGGGAGCCTCTACACAACCCCACACACAACAGGACTCTTCGCCTTCACTCTTTCCAAACAACCTTAAGCTTAACCCTAACCGGAACACTGAGAGGAACCCTTAGGAGGACCCTAGAAAACACGTACGGGTCGACTTTCGCCCATATAAAAGTGATCCCAGCAGAAGAATTAGGGTACACATGAATGCCCTTGGGGAGCCTTAACGCAACCCCGCACACAACAGGACTATGCGCCTTCGCTCTTTCCAAACCACATTAGGCTTATCCCTAAAGGGAACACTGAGCAGAACCCTAAGAAGGACACAAGAAAATTGGTACGGTGCCACTTTCTCTCATAAAATCGCTCCCAGCACAAGAATTAGGGTACACTTGAATGCCCTTGGGGAGCATTTACGCAACTCCACACAGCACAGGACTCTGCGCCTTCGTTCTTTCAAAAAAACCTTAAGCTTAACCCTAATTAAAAGAGTGCGCCGATCCCTAAGGAGGACCCTAGAAAATACGTATGGCTCCACTTTCACCCATCAAAAAGTGCTCCCAGCAGAAGAATTTGAGCACAACTGAATTCCCATGAGGAGCATTTACGCAACCCCACACACAACAGGACTCTGCGCCTTCACTCTTCCCAAACAACCTTATGCTTAACCGGAAAGGAAAACTGAGCCGAACCCTAAGCAGTACCCTAGAAAACAAGTACGGCGCTGTTTTCTCCCATCAAAAAGTGCTCCCAGCCAAACCATTTGGGTACACGTGAATTCCCTTGAGGAGACTTTATGCAACCCCACACACAACAGGACTCTGCGCCTTCACTCTTTCCAAACA
>NW_023306736.1:0-1588 GCF_011077185.1 Oxyura jamaicensis
GTGAAGGTGACACTGATGTGCAGGAAAACTGGATGTGTTTCACCAAGAACAAGGCCCAATCACTGAACCCATTTGCTGGGAAGGGAGATCCTTTCCCTTCACACCTTGCTCAGGGCTCTTCCTGGGGCAGTAGGAGATGGTGATTTCTTTCTCTTCATGACCAGTCTCAACACCCTGAAGTCAACTTTGTGGCATTATTTCTTTCTCGTACTATTTTTCCCTAGAGAAGAAAGCTGCTGCATCTGTACAACCAGCCTTCAGGGAGTCTCAGGCTACTTTTGCTCTGTTTGGAGTCTCCACGCCATGGGGCCCAGGAAACCCATGCCCCTCAGCCTCTCAACAAAAGGCAGGGGCTTTAGGCCCTGAACTCCACCTTGGCAGAACCTCTCTGTGCACTGTCCTACAGTTGTCCTAAATGAGGAGCTACACACTTGGATACCCCTGGGTGGGTGGTGTCACACTGGCTCTGAGCTGAGTAGAAGAACTCCGATTTTCTTGATGGCCTTGAACCCCTCCACAGCAGGCTGTCTTAGGGAATCCCAGACCTGTATCTTTTTTCCTGTACCTCTTTCCCTGTTCCTGTAGACCATTGTGTGGGTGGTTGCTCACTGAATATGAGCTGAGGATGTTAAGTCAGATCTTCTTGGTGGCCATGCTCCTCCTAAGACAGCTTTAGGAAGCTGGCGTGGTTCCTGGAGAGCAGGCAGCACTGCTCGTATGGCATCCCTTGTGGTGCCCAGGCCCTGCTCCTCCTCCTGGGCACTGCTCGCTCAGCAGGGTTCCAGCCTGCCCTGATGTGTGGGGTTCCTCTTCCTCTGGTGTAGGACTAGGTTCTTCTCCTTGTAAATGCCAAGAGGTTTCTGTAGGCAAAATCCTGCAGTTTCTCAAGGTTCTCCTGCTCTAATGCTCCATTCTGTCAGCTCTTCATGGCTGCAGGCAGACACTTCAACCTTCGTCTGATTGTGCTATCTCTGACAAGACAGCAGCATCAGGACCACAGGAAAGTTTGGGTAATACAGGAGTAACCAGTTGAATGGAATTGCAGCACACAGTCACAGAAGGGTAGGGGATGGAAGGCTGCCAGGTTCCAACTTCTCTGTGCTTCCTTCTTATGCATGTCTGGAGCTGTGTCCTGAATGTTATGGGGCTGTGCAGGTCAAAGTTAGAAGGGCCAAAGCCCAGCTGGAGCTCAATCTGTCTATTACTGTCAAAGACAATAAAAAGTGTTTATATAAATACTTGAATAAAGGAAGATTAAGGAGAATCATCGTCCTTTATTGGCTGTGGGGGGGAACCTTGTGACAAGAGATGAGGTAAAGGCTGAGGCCCATAAGGCCTTCTTTGTCTCAGTCTGTAGCAGCAAGACCAGTTGTTCCCCTGGACATTTCTTCCTCCTCATGACCAGTGCCAACCTTCCAAGGTACTCTTGGTGGCAGTTTTTTTTTCCCTCCTGCACTGTCCTACTACCAAGGAAAGCTCCATCAGGATGGAAACCACTCCCAAAGGAGGCATCCCAAACCATCAGGCTCCTTGCAGCCTGTCAGCACACCAGACACAAGTCACCTCACCAGCATCTTCCAAGCCATGG
>NW_023306737.1:0-2683 GCF_011077185.1 Oxyura jamaicensis
GGTCAGCGGGTGGTGAGCAATTGCATTGTGCATCACTTGTTTGTACATATTATTATTATTATCATTATTATTTTCTATCTTAATAAACTGTCTTTATCTCAACTCACAGGCTTCACTTTTCCGTTTCTCTCCCCCATCCCAGAGAGGGAGGGGGGAGGGTGAGCGAACGACTGTGTGGTGTTTAGCTGCCAGCCGGGTTAAACCACCACATACTCTACCTGGGCTATTTGGGATATGTCATATTCCACATCGACAGTTACATTCGGAATGTTTACACAGCAATGGTCAACCTTATCTTTCAGATATCCACAGACACCATGCTCCTTTAACAGAAGCATATCCAAGGCCATTCTATTCTGCAGGGTCATCTTTGTTGTAGCTTGTAACTGTATATTTAAGTCTTTAAACCCCTTTTTAGTTATTTTAGCCAATCTGTTCACTTGTCCCATCAAATTGTATATCAGTTCTCTGTTCCGGTAGGTCGCTATCAGGGCAAACAACGATTCTACCACCCACCCTATTTTAGTCCCAGCGGATGGCTCTTGCCATTCGTCATTCTCCTGGCTTATTTCTCTTTTTGACCTTAGTTTTCCTATAAAAGGAGATTGTTTCCAAAGTGGGCATAGGGTGGGTAATCCTACAGTTATTTCTCTTACTGGGCCATCCAAGCTTAAATGGGTTGTCCAAGTTCCATCACTGGCGGCCCATACAAAATGTCCCATGCTTCGTATAGTTGAATATTTACAGTTCACCAAAATCCTCTTCCAACTTTTCTGGTTGGTTATATTTCCGTTGACTCGTAATCCTCTGCACGCACATCCGGTAGCTAAGGCTATCTTTACCGGAAGCAGAGGTATTGTCTTTAAATCTGTGTCACAATCGAGTATTTGTGTGCAATTCCACCACGGGACCGCTCTTACTCGCTCCTGACTGCTAGTTTCCCTCTGATCCGTCCTATATAGTAAGCTTTGGCTATCGTTCATTTTCCCTACCCATCGCATACACCAAGGAGTATCCCCTCCGTATTGGTATTTCTGCAATATGCTCATTGCCCATGCCGAATCCCAACCTTCTAATTCTCCTGAATCATTTTCCTCTTTGCACTTCCATATAATCTTTTCCTTTTGTCGTGTACGTTGTTCATCATATTCACACCATCCTAACCGTCTACTCATGGTGTTCCCTAGATCCGTAAATTGGTAATTTCTTTTCTTTTCACTCTGAGAGTAATAGGCAACTACTTTCTCCCTATAATACCCCTCCAACTTTTCTGTCTCCACCACTTTTTCTGCTTCGCATTGGATTGTTTTATTTCCCTCAATCTAGTGGTGATGCAATTATGCCCCAGGGTATAGGATCACCTGCTGATTTAGGTATAGGTAAACAAGCGGTTAATCGACTTACGTTCTGCGTTTTTGCAAAATCTCTAATTAATCCTATCATTAAATTTTCTTCTCGATCCCTTATTGCCCACTGTGTTCCTGATGTTATAGGTCGGATAGACCTTTTCTTCCTTGTTTCAGAAACCTTAATCTTACTGAATCCTGCCACAGTTTCATTATCATATGAACATTGGTAGTCTCCTAAGTCTTCCCTGGTAACTTCTTTAATTGTTAAGGTCATTAAACCTCCTAGCCTCACTTCTGTTTTATGCTTTTCATCCTCTTTCACCGGGTCATTATCTTTTGCCCAACTAGTATTGGCCTTACTACTACTTTGTAACTTGCAATGGATAAGCAACTCCCTTCCCAAAGGGGTTAGATAATTTCGATGACCAGGTCTAATTCCATAATCCTCTTTTCCTTCTACGGTTATGTTCCACTGCCCATAATCTGAACTCTCATCAATTTTCACCAAGCATCTGTACTTTCCTTGGTCCTCAAGGGTCAGGCTTCTGGGGTATCTCTAAAAAGGTCGCCTCCATTTTACTATAATACAATGATAGCCACCAAGCCCAAAACACTAATACCCACCAGACCCAAAACACTACTAAGACTTGGTACCAATATCCTGCCATATTAGATACTTCGGAATTTTATCTTCGTTGGGCCCAGTGATTGTGCTTCCCAAAGTCTTGGTACTCGCTTCACTCGAGTATAATGTATCCAAGTGTCCACCCCTTCTACCTTAACAGCAGTGAAGGTCACCAGTAGTACTTGATACGGTCCATCCCATCATTCCTTCAAAGGTTCTTCATTCCAATTTTTAATGTAGACTTTGTCCCCCGGCTGTATGTCATGTACCGGGTTTTCCAAACCCAAAGGTCGATTCCACACCAGGACGCTGCGTAGCCGGGCTAGAGTCTTGCCAAGGGATAAAACATAGTTATATACATCCTGTTTACCAGTAACATGCATATTCGGATTCGGTTCAGGGGATTCATAAGGTTTCCCATATAATATTTCATAAGGGCTTACTGACATCCCACTCTTTGGCTTTATTCTGATCCTTAATAGAGCTATTGGTAAGGCTTGCGGCCATTGTATCTTAGTTTCCTGACAAATTTTGCTTAATTGTCCTTTCAGAGTTTGATTCATCCTTTCTACCTGACTGCTGGATTGCAGTCTCCATGGAGTATGTAAATTCCAAGTAATTCCTAACAACCTACTAACTTCTTTAACCACATTGGCAATAAAATGGGGTCCCCTATCTGAGGAGATACCTAACGGTACACCAAATCTAG
>NW_023306738.1:0-1018 GCF_011077185.1 Oxyura jamaicensis
AGCATCGCTCATTTGTAGGAAGTAGAGAGTAATTTCTTTCCTCTGCACTTCCACATAGCCTTTACTTGTTTTGTTTAGCTATTCCCTTTCCCCCTCTGTTGTGGTTTAACCTGGCTGGCAGCTAAACACCACACAGCCGTTCGCTCACCCTCCCCCCTCCCTCTCTGGGATGGGGGAGAGAAACCGGAAAGTGAAGCCTGTGAGTTGAGATAAAGACAGTTTATTAAGATAGAAAATAATAATAATAATAATAATATGTACAAACAAGTGATGCACAATGCAATTGCTCACCACCCGCTGACCGATGCCCAGCCCAACCCCGAGCAGCCGGCCCCCCCACCCCGGCTAGCCACCCCTATATATTGTTTAGCATGACGTCAAATGGTATGGAATACCCCTTTGGCCAGTTTGGGTCAGCTGTCCTGGGTTTGTCCCCTCCCAGCTTTTGCTGCACCCCCAGCCTGCCCGCTGGCAGGACAGAGCGAGGAGCTGAAAAGTCCTTGGCATAGTGTAAGCATTGCTCTCTAGCAATTAAAACATCAGCATGTTATCAGCACTCTTCTCATCCTAATCCAAAACATAGCACCCTACCAGCTACTAGGAGGAAAAATAACTGTCCTAACTGAAACCAGGACATATATCCACCCCTTATTCCATACCATTTATGTCATGCTCAGGTTACACTCTTTCCAATATATTCTAGTTAATCACTATTTTCATCTATGGTAGTGATGACACACAGTATTATATAATAATTAACATAATACATCTCAACTCATGGGCTATTCTCACCCAGTATTAAATCCCCTTGAGGTACACACCGGACCTCCCCATTCTTTTGCATTACCCACCAAGTGCATCCAGGTCCTTGAGCAAAAGCAATCCCACGAATGGGTTTGCCTTTTTCTGAGGCAGGAGTAGCCCAGACTGTTTTACCTAGCATATTTCTTACATGCACTACAGGAACTTTATCCCCTTCTACTGTACGTAGCAGGTTTGATTGGGCAGGTCCAGCTCG
>NW_023306739.1:0-2605 GCF_011077185.1 Oxyura jamaicensis
ATTTGGAAGGATGTAATCAAGCTAGAGAAATGGGCAGAGAGGAGCCTCATGACATTCAGCAAAGGAACAAGAAGGAACAGCCCCAGGCACCACTACCTGTTGGGGCCAACTGCCTGGTGATGACTTTACAAAGAAATGGCAGGGTTTTCTGGCAGACAACAACCTAAACATTATCCAGCACTGTGCCCTCACAGCAAAGAAGGCCACCAGCATCCTGGGCTGCACTAGCAAAAACACTGATGGCACATTGCTGGAGGTGATCCTTCCTCTCTGCTCAGCACTGATGAGACCACAGCGGGAGTGCTGTCTGGTTCTGGGGTTGCCATTAAAGACAGAAATAACCGGAAGAAATCTAGCAAAGGGCCATGAAGGTGACAAAGTGACTGAACTATCTGTCATGTGAGGAGACGTTTGTTTTGCTGGAAGTATTTAGCCTGGAGAAGGGAAGGCCCAGATGAGGTCTTATCAACGTGTCTAAGGTTGTGAGGGGAGGGAAGGAGGACAATGTAGACATGGTCTTCTCAGTGGTGCCCAGTGACAGGACAAGAGGCATCTGAACTTAGGAAAGTATTTCTTCACTATGAGGGAGGTCAAACGTCAGAACAGGTTTCCCAGAGAGGTTGATTCCTATCCATTTATGGAGATACTCAGAATCCATCTGGAAATGGTCCTTAGCAGCCTGCTCAGGACTGGACTTTGAGATCTTCTGGGACTCTTTCTTTCTCAAACAAATGTGTGGTTAAGTCATTCTGGAATGTATTGCAATATTTCTGAGAACTTTTCTGCAGTGTCCTTGCACCCATTGTACTCCACGTTCCCATGGGGCAGATCCTCATTTTGGGAATTACCCTACTCACCAGGTAACCTTGAGGAGCAGGGCTTACAAACAGCAGCAAGGCCCCAAAACACAGGATTGTCACGCACACTAATTCCACAGTCCAGCCCCTTGTTCCCTGAGTCAGAAGGGACCTCTGGAGGTGTCCACTACCCTCATTTTCTCTGAGCAGTGATAGCTTTATAGGTGGATGACGTTAGTCAGTGCTTTCTGCAGCTGGGTATTGAAAATCTCTGGGCCCATGACCCAGTGCTGATCCACTGTATTGGTGGCCATTCCCACAGTATAGACACTGATGCCAGCAGAAGGATGGAGCTGGTCAAATTTCAAAGATCACCTCCCCTTGGGCAGTGGGGATTGGCTGTCCCTGTGCTTCCTACATGATCCCCAAACTGGTGGTGCTGCTGTGCAGAACAAATGGGCAGTGGTTCTGTACTACACAGAGGTACTTCACTAAGGGGGAAATGAATTGCTCCCAAGTTTCCCTTCCCTCTGCATACTGGCTACCACTCTCTTCTCTGAGACTGCAGAGTCCCAGGTTCCCTGTGAAGACCTGGCTTTAGTTCTCTCCCTGTGGCTGAGAGCACAGTGGGAGATCTCTCACTTTCAGAGGGGCTGCAGTCACTGCCCACGCCAGGCTCTGCTGTCCCTGGAAGTACCCTAGGCTCTGCAGGCAGCTCCAGATTCCCCTCCTGAAGGACATCATCCGTGGGTCACATGTGGGAACAGCCCTGGCTATGTAATGCAGTGACCATTTGCTGCCTCTGCTTTGAGCAGACACCACACATTGGTGACTGTAAAATCTAGCCCTTGGTCTCTGACAGGTCACAAATATGACAATGAGCCATTCCTTCCTGAACCAAAGCAGGAACAGACCCTTGTGGAGAGCAGTTCTTTAGGCATATTCTTGACACTGCTTTTGGAAGGACATCCCAGCCTTCAGTCAGTACACTCTGGTGATTCCATTTTCTTACGGAGATGTAATAGTCTTTGGGAGTCTTCACTGAGTCTTCACAGATCTAGATGCACATCTATACAGCCTCCATATGGGACAGAAGAGGTTCATAAATTCATAGTGGGTGGGAGGGGAAGGGAATCCAGAAACTTATGTAGAAATGCAAGGAGCACAAGCACTCATCATGACAACAACAACAAGGAATTTTAATAATGAGAACAACCAAAACACAAGCCTGAAAGGTGTTGTACTGGGATTCATTATAGGAGAGTGAAGGGATCTTTATGAGTATTGAAAAACATCCCCCAAAACAGTTTCCTAACTGCATCCTTCAGCTCCTGGTTCCTCATGCTGTAGATGACGGGGTTCAGTGCTGGAGGCAACACTGAGTACAGAACTGCCAGCAAAAGGTCAAAGGAAGGGGAAGAGATGGAGGGATGCTTCAGGTAGGCAAATGTGGAAGTACTAAGAAACAGGGAGACCACAGCCAGTTGAGGGAGGCACACGGAAAAGGCTTTGTGCCGGCCCTGCTGTGATGGGATCCTCAGAACAACCCTGAAGATCTGCACATAGGACACCACAAGGAAAACAAAACATCCAAGTAATAAACAGACACTAACCACAAGAAGCCCAACCTCTCTGAGGTAGGCATCTGAGCAGGAGAGCTTGAGGATCTGGGGAATTTCACAGAAGAACTGGTCCAGAACATTGCCTTGGCAGAGGGGAAGGGAAAAGGTATTGGCAGTGTGGAGCACAGCATAGAGAAAGGTACTGCCCCAGGCAGCTGCTGCCATGTTGACACAAGTTCTGCTGTC
>NW_023306740.1:0-3888 GCF_011077185.1 Oxyura jamaicensis
GAAGGATTTTGTAGAGGTAAGAGGGGTCACTGCTGTAGTAACAGTGATTTACAACAGAAATATATTGCTATTACCTTATTTTAACCACTAATTTGAATCCCTAAACCTAAATGCTACTCCAACCCTCTGACAGGAATCCATTTCTCTAATGCTTGAACTCCAAAGAGCACTTCAAGCAAAATTCAGACCATAGCCCCTTTCCCTTCCTTTACTCACTTGCTCACCCTAATCCCTTCTCTTAACACTAGCAGTAAAATTCTCCCTTTAACCCCAGACTTCTTGGCAGACCTAAACAAAACCCTAAACCATAATGCATGCCCATGCACAAACCACAGAAGAACACCAGAACTTCCCATTACATCTCTGTTTACTCTCTAACCTGGAATGGGGAGCCCTGGTCCCTGAAGAACTAGAGAGGTCAGCATTGCCTCAGGATCTCCTGCCCCAGCAGGATGAATGTGACTGTGGCAGTGACTGTGAGGTCACTTCTGTCCCTGCAGTTCAAAGGGCAGCTACAGGATCTTGTGACTGTGGAAGGGATTGTGAGGTCACTTCTGCCTGAAGTAGCTGACAGGTCACCCTTGACTCCTACCTGGGATCTGTACTTTTGGGCTGCCATCTGCCAGTGGCCCTGGTAGGCCAGCAGAAGGCACCTGGTTGGCATGCTGACTGTGGGATCCCCTCTGCCTCCATACCCACGAGGACCCAGGCAGAAAGAAGGCCCCAGTATGGGTTGTCCTGCCCCTTCTGCTTGAGTCTGGGACTGGACAGCAGGAGGCACAAGGCTTGGCTGTGTCTAGCCAAGAAGCTGACAGGCCAGCAGCAGGCCCATGGCTTGGAAGATGGTAGTGAGGTGATTGTGTCTGGTGTGCTGCCAGGACGCAAGGAGCCTGATGGGTTGAGATGCCTAGTTTGGGAGTGGTTTCCATCCTGATGGAGCTTTCTTTGGTAGTAGGAAAGAGTAGGAGAGAAAAAAACTGCCACCAAGTGTACCTTGGAAGGTTGGCACTGGCCATGAGAAGGAAGAAATGTCCCACTAAGGGTAGTGCTGTGGTGCCAGAGGTCACCAAAAGAGTGTCTGTGATCACACCATGGCTTTGTGTTTCAAGGATCAGCTGGGGAGGGTTGACGAGACATGGGGGAAATGATGGGAATGCTGGGATGAGAGCAAGGTGGTGGACAGAGATGGGTGTCTGCAGACTTCCCGGAAATAGGTGAAAGTGTGGGACAGCACAGGGAAGCCTGCAGAGGAGAAGGCAGAGGGTGCTGGCAAGAATGGCAGGCCCCAACAGCCTTCAGGTTTTTGTCCCTTTCTCTAGAGCTGATGAGGAGATGAGATGTAGGCATTGCAATGGGGCCTCTTTGCCTCCTTGCCACCCTGTGCAAACGGAGGTGTCATACCACTCTTCTTCTCATGGCATCACACTGCCCACCCCATGCCACAGATGCCCAGGAAAAGCCCTGAGCTACACATGGGGTACAGGATCTCCCCTCCACTACCTGCTGGTAGGCCTTGGCCCTTCTGCTTCATCCAAGCAAACCAAGACATTTGGCAGCACAGTGCCTTTGCCTGTCTCTAATCATGGCCTCAATTAGCTGCACTACCAAGTCCCTGGGGTGGCTTTGTTAGTAACAGCCCTCAGTGGGGCCCATTAATACTCCAAGGCACTTCAACTTTTCCTTCTGCCTTGACTTTCTCAAGCAATTGCATCATTCTCCTCTCAGGACCTCAGCATCATCGCCTCAGCACCAAAAGACACCATGGAACTCGTTCAAATGAAGAAACTCCGAACATCTCTTGCATAGTTTTGTTCAGGACTTCAAGGCTTGTACAGCTAATTGGAGAGCTTTCATGGTGTCGTTAAGGAGGAAGGTTTCAAAAGGCACCTCAGAAAAATCTTTTCTCATCTTAAAGGATGCGCTTATTTGACTTCTGATTTGGAGCATTATTCCCAATTGAACTTGATCTCCCATGGAGAGCTTTCTAGGGAGGAAAAGCAGACTCTTGAGGTCTGACGCTGCAGAGACAACCTTGCTGCTCACCACCCCAGCCCTGACATTGCTCTCCTTGGCCACCTGGTGCTTGCTTCTCATTTCCTTACCCAAGCCTTCACTCCAGTCTGCACAGCTGGATGTTACAGCCCCTTTGCATCAGCTCCTCCCTGCTTTCCTTAGAGCCCTGGCTGCACACAGGTGCAGAAGGGATTTTCCTATTGCCAACCAAGGAACATGCAGCAATTATTTATTTATTTATTTATTTAGTAAAGAAATAAAGCTCCTCACCTTGTATGCCTCCTGTGAGGTTTACCTTCCCACAAGAATGACTGTACAAAAAGTATTGTACACTGATAGACAGGAAATTAAAAAGAATAGCGTAAGCCTTGATCCATAACCTATGAATTCAATGGTCATGATGAGGTTGTTGAGAAGGAATAAAATAGACAGACTGCTGAGAGATGGGCAAGCTGGGCTGCTTCTACCTGAAACTGGAAGCAGCCTTTGGGTCGGTGAGAGTGGTCTGAAGGATGAAGGAGGAAGGGGAGGGCAAACCAGAACCATGGGAAGAGTCTAGGTCCAGACAGGCAGCTGGAAAGGGGACATTCCACAGGGACTCTTTAATCAAGACCTGTGGATGTGCCTGGAAGATGGGGGAGCACACCATGATAGACAAAGCCATGACAAAGCAAGGACAGGTTAACACCAGAACTTCTTCTCCTGCAATGAACATACATCCTGAAAATTCACATTTCTTCATGACAGAAACTACACAGTGTGACATTTTATGGAAGGGATTGAATCCTTTGAAGTGATGAGCAGTTGCTCTATTTGTTAAGTGCTAATGAAGTTCCTGGGTATTGAGGCAGAGCTTTGCTGTCTGACCATAAGCAGTCAGGGGAAGCCACCAGAGACCCTGTTGTGTTTGAGGTACTTCCATGGTCTGGCATCTCTCCAAAGGTACCTGCAGGAGAGCAGAACCCTTTGGGGGATTCAGGTGGAGACAGATGGAGTTCCCAGGGCACCTCCACTGCCAGCAGTGGTCTTTATCCGAGCAACTACAGCCCAGCACACAAACCCCTTCAAGGATACACCATTTCTTCAGTGAACTCCTGAGACTGACCCAAAGTGGAAATGGCCCTTGGGAACCCAAGATACTCTCCTTTGTTCCTAGTAGAGAGCTGAACATCCATTGACCGTCCTGGGTCATCTGCAGCAAATTCAGGCTGCAAGACTCAAGAACAGGAAAATTCAAAGAGCTGGGACAAAACCAGAGTGCAGAGTGAAGGCCATTGAGATATGACCTGCAATGAAGAAGGTTCTAGACCATTGGTGAAGGAACATTTTGTGCCATCCAAAAAGCAAAGAAGCACTACAACACCTAAGGGTAAAGTGTCCCACCCATGGCTCTGTCATCCCATGGGGCAGGGGAGAGGGCACTGACAGCCAAGAGACACATTTGGGTGTGGAATGTGGGGCCCAGCAGAGACAAGGAGTCAGTGCAGTGGGGTGGGGGAGGCCAGGAGAAGCAGCCCAAGTGCTGGTGCTGCTTGTGAGAACACATTTGTGTCAGCAGCCTGAGAATATTTCCTTATTAAAGAACTATTATTATTATTAAACAATTCAACCAAAGGGAAAAAAGGGAAAAGGCAAGAGGGAGAGGGAAAGGTGATAAGAAAAAAAAAATAGATCAAATGCTATGTGAAACTGCAGAGGAAAGAAATTCCTCTCTACTTCCCACCAATGAGCGATGCTTGACCACGTCCTTGAAGCAGGGCCTCAACGCACGTAGCCGGTGTTTGGGAGGAGGACTGACGTTTTCGCATCAAGAGCCCACCCCTCCCCTCTTCTTCCTTTTTCCACCTTTTATTGCTGAGTGTGACATCATATGGT
>NW_023306741.1:0-5499 GCF_011077185.1 Oxyura jamaicensis
GAACTAAGGCTTGTTGTGTTATACATGTGCGAAGTCACCAGTGGAATATTGGTTTGGGGCAGGGTAATCAGCTGGCTGATAGCCTGGTCAGTCCAGTGTGCCATGCACCCCCAATGGACAAATTTCAACAGGCTAGACAAAGCCATGATACCTTCCACCAGAATGCCAAAGGCCTAAGGAGGCAATTTGAGTTGACATAAAGCGAAGCTCGATCTATAGTTCAGGCTTGTCCAAAATATGGAAACCACAGGCCGGGAATAGGACAAGGAGTTAACCTAAAAGGATTAAAGGCACTAGAGTTGTGGCAAATGGATGTCACACATGTTCCTGAATTCGGTAGATTAAGGTATGTGCATGTAACAGTTGACACCTTTTCAAAAATGATATGGGCAACCGCGTTGCCGGGTGAAAAGGCGCATCATGTGTGTAAACACCTACTCGCTTGTTTTGCAGTGTTAGGGGTCCCTGAGCAGATTAAGACAGACAACGGGCCTGCGTATATTAGTCAGAAAGTCAGGACATTTATGTTAAAATGGGGTGTCAAACACGTGACAGGGATTCCACACTCGCCGACAGGGCAGGGACTCGTAGAGCGTACTCATCAAGTTCTAAAGGACTATCTGAATAAGCAAAAGGGAGTGGAAACTGAGGCACAGCAATGACTGTACCAAGCACTGTTTACCTTGAATTATCTGTGTCTGATGGGTGATCGAGAAGAACCACCCGTGATGATACACCACCAGAATCTCAAGTTCAATAGAGCGACGACCCTACCACAACTTAAAGTGATGTATAGGGATCCGGCCACCGGGATCTGGGAGGGGCCTGGGTCGGTCATTTTTAATGGTCAAGGGTATATGTGTGTCTCCTCAGATCGCGGACTGCTGTGGGTGCCCAATTGAGAGGTGAAGCCCGTGCTGGGTCACCGAGACCAGTCCGGCAATCAAGACGATCAGAGTTCTGCTTCTGAAGACAGCAATCCCAACAATGATGGCCCTCCATCACACTGAGGATAGGGGAGATATGTAGGTTAGCTAGGCAGGTAAGACGGGGCAGTCTGCTTCTCGCTTACCGCTAAATTCAAAAAACAAACAAACAAAAAAAAACACTTAAACACAGGGTTTTGGAAGGGACCCAGCCTCTAATACCTTGGGGTCGAGGGTATGCTTGTATCTCCACAGGTCACGGACCAAGATGGATACCAGCACGGGGGTGAGGCCATGGTTGGTCTGCTTCTCACAATCGCCGCTGTCATCGGTTATTGCCAGCCCTGGGTCTCCATCCAACCATGCCACAACATCGGGGTCACCCTCACCAACATGACAGGACAAGAAGCGATGTGCCTGTTCCTGGCTAGTGTTAACAACCCCTTTACGACACGTCTAGTGGGGATCCTGGCAGATAACAAAGATTGGACTGTCTACTTGCCGCAAGCACCCCTAAAGCCACAAGAATTAGATATCCTGGGAAGTGTAACAGCCACATCATGTGTAAGGTTCAATTACATAGGCAAAAACCAAACCATGAAACAAATTGTCAATGTCACACTCGCTCCTTATCGCAATGCATCTCTTTGGTGTAATTATACAAAACTGTAATAGCATCGTTCCTTGTGCCAGGAGCAGCTCTGCTCGGCTGTGGGATCGACTGTGGAACGGACGCCCCTAGGTGCACCCCGAGCATTTTCCTCGGAGGGGTCTCCACTCTCAGCCGCTCACCACGGGAGAAGACATGGACCTCCTGAAACCACGGACAAATTATTTTAATTGATATTTTCTTGTGGTATGAATGAAAAGTGAAAGAGGCCTCTTTGTGTGAGTGTGTGATTGTGCTGTGCGAGTGAGAAGTAGCATCGCGGCGAAGCACCATCCCTAGTGCTTAGTGACTTGTTGATTGATGTAGATTCTAGTAGGCACGCTACTTTACAATCATAATTTGTATGTGATTTTCGCCCTGTTGCTTATTGTAATGTTTGCAGTGCTTGATAGAAAATATATAGAAAGCATTTGGTTGATTGTAAATAAAAAGGGGGAATTGTGGGAAAGGAATTCGCAGGTGGCTTTGCGCTGCTTCCCACGTCCTTGTATTAGAGATAATGAGGAAACAAGCTAGAGACAAGTGCATGGAGAAGCTAGACCAATTATAGGTTGTTATCGGCGCATGCTGTAGTTAGTTGCCTATATATACTCTGTGAGAACCTGCAATAAAGGAGGACGATTATACTCGCATCGAGGTTGCATCGTTACTCCGGTCCGTTTCCCTTTCCGACATCAACCCTGTACCTGGAGTTCCACTCACATGATTTCCAATTTCATTAAGCTGTTTACCTAAGACCACCATATAGGAGGTCATAATTTCATCCCCAGCTTGCATGGATATTTCTCTTTATATTACATAGGGTCGTCCATATAAGATTTCAAAGGGGCTTAACCCTTCCTTTGCCCTTGGTCTAGTTCGTATACGCAAAAGGGCTAAAGGAAGAGACTGAGGCCAGGCCAAATTTGTGTCCTGTCCCAATTTCACAATTTGTTGTTTGATTAAGTGGTTCATTTTTTCTACTTGGCCACTCGACTGAGGGTGATATGTGGTATGAAGTAATTTGTTGTACCCCTTTTGCCCCTGTCAGAGGATATAGTTGATGAAACTCCAAAACGAGGTATTATTTCTTGTATCTTAATTACCTCCCGAGCGTTGGCTGTTCTAGTCGGGAATGCTTCTGGCCATCCTGAAAAGGTGTCAGTTAATACCGACAAATACTGATACTCCCCTTTTCTTGGGAGTTCAAAAAAAAATAATTTACCACTGTTTGGAGCTTGATTACTTTTATACCTGTCTAACAATGGTATACAAATTAGGCCCTATCCATTTTTTATTTTAAAACTCTTATACTACTTCAGCTCCCCAGCATGCTTTATTATGTTTTCCAATCACCATTCAATTTAATATGGTATCACAATTCTCCCATCATTTATTTACGTTAAACCTGTAGGTAACATTTTCTGTTTACATCTTAGAATATTCTACTTCATTTTCTAAAGCTTTTGTTAATGCCTGATTTTCTGTTCCTGGTACTAGTGCCAGAATTTGACTCTCAGATGCCCGTTCAGCCACCCCTTTGCCTCCTGCATCAGCCAGTATATTTCCCCTTTCAATATCAGTATCCCCTGCTTGATGTCCTTTAATGTCAACTTTAGTAGGCAGGTATACCAGTTGGAGTAATTTCAGTATCTCTTTTGCATGTTTAATTGAGGAAGATAAAAGTCCTCTCTCCTTCCAAATTGCCCCATGTGCATTCACCACACCAAAGGCATATTTCAAATCTGTCCAAATGTTTGCCAGCTCAAGAGCTCTTATCAAGGCGATGATTTCCACCTTTTGGGCTGATGTTTGTTACCACATATCCTGTGAGGAGAAGTCCTTGGTGAACGAAGCTGCTGCCATCTATATACCAATCCTCCGCGTCTTCTAAGGGTGGATCCTTTAAGTCTGGTCAGCTGGAGTATACCATGTCCGTGGTGTTGATGCAATCATGAATAGGTAATCTGGAAACTGTTACTAAAGAAGGAGGCTGGGTTCACAGTATTAGTGCTGAAAAAAAATAGCAAACTAATAGTCCATTATACACATTCCTTTTCTTCTTCAGTAGCTATCATTTGCGTGTTGTAACAATGTCCCCTTTTCCCGAAGGGGTCTTTCAAGCTTCAAGATCACAGTTCCCGAATATGGTGGGGCTATTCTTGAACCCCTGTGGTAACACTGTCCAAGTAAGCTGAGGTTTCCGTCCTCTGTTAGGATTTTCCCATTCAAAGGCAAAGAGTTTCTGGTTTTCAGTTGCCAAGGGCAGGCAAAAAAACGCATCCTTTAAATCTAGTACCATGAACCAAACTTGACTGTTTTCCTCAGTTTGTAATCAATCATTTTTCCCAATTTAAATTTCAAGCATTGGAAAAAAAAAACACGCCTTTTCCTGTTGGCCAGTTGCTCCTATTACATTTACAGACTAATTAACACAGAGAAAGAAGCTCCCATAACCAACAAAAAACTCAAGCCTCTCTCTTCATTTCCTAGCTTTATTTCAACCAGTGAACCTGCTAGGGTAGATGCCCCAGGTCCCATCGTTCCTGATTGTTGTATGTTTATCCTGCAGCCTAAGACAATTTCTTTCTGATATCAGGGGCCAATCGCCCTAGAAAGAGGCTAGCCAATTGCCTCTGTTTGTTTTCTGAGCCAGGTCCAAATTTTTTGTCTGTTTGTTTAGATTTCTTTTTCTTCATTGCATTTCAAAGTTGGTCCAAAAATTCAAAAATTCCATAGGGGTTTCTTTTGGACCTTGTTGGAACAGATTCTCAATTCCCAATTTAGCCAGATTTTGGTATTTACATAATTTCCGGGGTGATTAGGGTCTCAGTAGGGGGTCGGTCAGGGGAATGCAATCTTTGACAGTTCTCTGAGCGGTCCCATTGGCAATCTGAGCTCACACATGTACTCAGGTTGTTTTAAGAGTTAGCTGCTTTTCTGTTTCCATGACACTCTCTCGGACCTGTGATAAATGATTGAGTCCCAAATAGGATTCCAATTAAAGTTTGCAATTTATTAACGAATAGAGGCAAGCAAACAGCGCTGAGTGCACCGGGAGTCTGCTACACCAAGATGCACACACAACCGTCGAACTTTCTAAATATATAGAACACTGCTTTTACATATTCATAAGAAATCCGAGGACGCCTATACATATTTTCACAAACTCCTCCCATTTGCGCCTGCGCAGTGCCTTCTGGTGGTGGTCGTCGGGGGGTCGTGGGGTTGAAGGCTCCCGGTCCCCCCCCCCCCCCCCCCCCCCCCATCACCGCTAGCAACTTTTTGTTCCTGCGCAGATCCTGTGGAGGAACCACAGACCCTGTGGCGGATCCCGTCCAGACCGCAGGGTCGGCCCCGACCGGCTCCCTCGTCTGCACATGCTCTGCCCTCCACAAGGTTCCTGAAAACAACAAGACGTGATCGACACCAAGCCATGCGAGGCCGTCTTTTCCTGCGTTTCGTTAACCCTTGAAACCACACTAATAATATGATTATCATATAACATTAAACAACAAATTTTAACAGTTTCAACCAGCAAACCCCCAGCAACTTCCATGCCTTAACGGCGGGAGAACAAGCAACCCGAGACGGCAAAGCGTCTCCTTAATCACCCTTCTTTGTTCCCTCTAAAGGCTTTACATTACTGACAGCCTCATCGTTAAGAGTCTGATGTCACCATCAACCATGGGGCTTGTCGACCCCCATGGCCACACTCCCACATCTCCCCCTTCTTTATTAACATCAACCATCTTCTTGACACGAATTAATACTCCATATATCACAGACCCATCATGGTCCCTCTGCCCCAGAGGGCTCACACCCGTGATTTTGAGATCTCAGCCTCGGGTTGAGGCAGAATTATTAACATCCCTACTGTAATAAATTAGTGGGGGTTTGTTCATTGTCTTTGAGGAATTTGGA